>NW_024424453.1:18551544-18671976 GCF_017311325.1 Ursus maritimus | reverse complement strand
TCTGCCGCTCCCCCTGCTTGTGCTCTCTCTCTCTCTCAAATAAATGAATAAAAATTTTAAAAAAAGAAAGAAAGAAAGGAAAGTTACACAGTTATTATTCCAAAGAGACTCAGAATGGCTATCTAGTCCTCAGATCCATACCTCACGTGAGTCACAACCTTTTTTTCCCAATCATTTCAATTGCAATTATAAGTAATAATCATATATCAAACTCCTAAGCAGATTAATGTACACTTCAGAATCTTCAGGCAAAGTCCATTTTTCCACTGATAATTTCTGGATCTGTTTGTCTAGAGTTTATATTTTTTTCCAGTCAACATGTGGATGTATAAGGATTTCCCCCATCCCCATGGTGCTTCTGTTTTAGAAGAAAGGATACCCTGATTCTTTCAAAACATCCTCAGAATAATGACCTGGGACTAAATTAACATTTCTAAAAGTCACTGAGATTTTTAGATAAAATTCAATCCAAATGCACCCAGTTAAATTTTATTACCACTTATCAGGATTGGGCTACACATTGTATGGTATCTGTGCTTTGTTTATCTCGGTTTTAATAGGCATTTCATTGACATTTTGATAGACTCCTCCAGTGCTTGAGGTTATTAAATTCTGTGCTTCAAGTTATTAAAGTCAGAGAAATGCAATTAAAATCACTCTTTGATCGTGCATTATTCACTTATTTTTAGCTTTGGATATTACAGTGGAAAATTTTTAAAAGCCAAAGGTTTTAGATAAGTTTGAGGAGATATTTTTAAGTAATAATAATAGGAAACTTACAATTATTTCTTTAAAGCTGCTGTTTAGATATTTTGAAATGCAATTATCATTGATTGTCACCGTATATATCTATAGATATATATGTATGGCTGCCATTATTCATAACTGCTTTTCTTCTTTCTTGAAAGCAAAGTATGTGAAAAATATTGTTGACAAATTCAGAAGTTGCATATCCCTGCAAATCTGGCAAGGTTTCAACTTCAATTGAGGTTTATCACATTAATTTTTTTAAAGATTTTATTTATTTATTTGACAGAGAGAGAGACAGCCAGCGAGAGAGGGAACACAGGCAGGGGGAGTGGGAGAGGAAGAAGCAGGCTCCCACCTCCTGAGGTGGGTCTTGATCTCAGGACTCTGGGATCACGCCCTGAGCCGAAGGCAGATGCTTAATGACTGAGCCACCCAGGCGCCCCTATCATATTACTTTTTTTAAAGATTTTATTTATTTATTTGTCAGAGAGAGAGAGAGAGCACAAGCATGGGGAGTTGCATGTAGATTAGCAGGCTCCCCACTGAGCAGGGAGTCCAATGCCGGGTTCCATCCCAGGACCCTGGGATCATGACCTGAGCTGAAGGCAGGCACTTAACCAACTGAGCCAACTGGGTGCCCCAGTTTCGCATTAAATTTGATTTTTATTTTATTTGACAAAGATATAGTTCATTCATTCTGTAACAATGAAAGAGTGAGCTGACTCGAGTTCATAACTTGTGTTAACAGCATACCTTTCATTTATCAAGATTCAGCTCTATTTCAAATTCTGTATTATGAATTCTGTGTGTGTGTGTGTGTGTGTGTGTGTGTGTGTGTGTGTTGTGCTTAAACCTTACAGTAAATTAAGAGGAAAGTAGGATCATTTCCCCTCTGTAAGTGAGGAGACTAATGCTTAAATTGACTAAAATCGTCCCACTAAATGGTGGAGCCAGAATTCAGCTCTAGGTTAATTTCACTCCAGACAGATGCTGTGATGCTTTACTGCCTTGTTTACCTTGTCTGTTTTAAAATATTTAAACATCTATGATGCTAATAGTTGCTATTTTAGAGCTTTGACTTTGTGCCAGTCACTGCTATCACTGATTCAAATATATTAACTCATTACCTCTCACAACATCCCTGTGTTACTTTACAGATAATGAATGGTAGAGAGAGGCTGTGCAACTTGCTAAGCTCAGACAGGTAGTAACTGATGGAGCCAGGATTCAAACGGATTCCTGAGTCCAGGCTCTAAACCATCATATTTACTCTGATGATTATTTTCATGAATGGTGGGTGAGAGCTCCCTTCCAGAAGGGTGATATGCTGTTTGAGTACACTATGTGTTCACACTCTTACCTTCTTATTTTTAATCTTTCCTGCCTTCCTTGATCCCAATCTACCCAGTCTCTATGTTTCATCTTGCCTGCTCATTCTTCTGAACGTAGCATTCACCTGAAATGCTGTTTTAAAAATAAAAATGATTTTGAGGCCATGTGACTCTTCAGTGAGTAAGAGTATCATGAGCATGTAGCAATTTCTGCCAAGGATGCAGGAAGGTAGAATTGTGGTTCAGTTGTCATTTAATTAGTGTGACAGATATCAATCATTATCTAAACTTAAACAGAAATGATTTAAGTAGTTCGTACATTTATCCTTGATAGTATCAGTCCAGCTCTATCTTGGCACTTCAGTTCTAAATTCTAGGTTTCTTCCACCTAGTCTTAACTATCCAGTTTGTTCCAGAATCCTTGTCAGGGTCTGCCTCATCATCTGCCCCAGAAAACTACTGTCTACTCTGGAAACCAATTCCTGTAAGAAGGAGACTTTGCCTTCTCTTGACAGTTTCACCATCCTCAGCTTGATATTGCCCTTCTCTATGATACTGGCTTTCTACAATGAGGACTGCTTAACCTGATTAATCCTAGATTCATTACTCTGTGTTTCATCATTCCCAAATAACCTTCCTGGCTTGCCAGGTTGAGTTTCCTCCAACAGCTCTGATTGTTGTCTCAATCTCATTGTTATTATAAGTGCTACTCAGATGACAGAGTTTATACAACTTTCATCAATCTTAGCATATGCTTTTAGACATCAATAACTTGTCAGCATCTGTTTTAAAACTTGCTGCTCAGACAAACAAAATATCAGTGCAGAGCCTGGTGATAATTTCTCGGTTTTTCCTTGAACTTTACATTAGGCTTTTGTTGCTATGGCAAAAAAATGGCATTAGACTTTGTAGCAGCCCGTATCATTTATGGCTCATAATGAATTTACATTTAAACAAAATACATACAAGAGTTGTAAAAACAAAAGTCCTCCCTTAAGCATTTAGTTTATTAAGTTTAACACTTAGATGCATATTAACACTTTCATACATATTAAATATTAACAAAAAATTATATTTGAATGTTTGTGTCTTGTATAAATTTTTAATTTAAATTCTGTCAGCCACTGTATATCTGTGTGTTTCTATATCTGTGTGTTTTGCAAATATAGAGAAATTATTTTCCGTTGAAATGGACAGGGCCAAATCAGAGTTCTTTAGCATGGCCCAAGACCGTTCTGTCCAGCCTAACATTGTGTCTTCAATCAGTTATCTTTAAACACTAGCTGTCCACCAGGCCACCAGTTGCTAGTGATGTCACTGATGCTGGTAAACAAGTATTCACTGAGTGTTTGCAAAGTTCCAGTCCACGATCATTCCCTTAGCTTATTTATATTGAGAATTAGGCTGATTTTCTGTTCAGTTACACATAATTTTCAGTCTCATCAAGTTTCAAAGCAAGAGACCAATACAGCCTCTTTCCTGGTTGGCATGTAAAGTATATAACCTTATTTTTAACCAAAAATGGGACACAATGTTCTGGGACTTTTCAAAGAACATAATCTTGAGATCACTGATTAATTACATCTATCCAAACATTAAGTGAATAAGAATGACTCTCTGTAAAATATATCCTAAACAATTTGCAATTCTTACTGGCCCCCATTACTTAGGTAATAGCCACTTGGTGTGTGAACACATGTGTAAGTAATATGAAACCCCTACATTGTATGCAAATTTATTGAATATTCATTTTGGAGTATAGTAATAATACCTATAAGATTCTCAAAATCATATGTGTATCAAATAACATAGAGAAGCTCTGTAAGACTAATCCTAAAATAATTCTCTGAATTTAGACCCTCCATTGTTTGCCAAATGCTTCTATTCATTTGTTATCCCATAAGATTTATTATCCTAAATGAGCATTGGTATGATTGCTGATATCACAGAGGGACATTATATGAAATAGCTTGATGAAATTCATCATTCTAATATAGAAGTGATGGTAAGACGCGATTTTTATACTTAATACATGTTTTTTATAAGAACGCACAAAATAAATACCTGGTAAGTTTTAGAACTTGAGTAACTGTGCTTGTCCTGGGGAATGGGATACTTGTTAGTTTCTCTTCCGTGAGCTTCCTAAATTAGCAATTGTTTTTGCCTCCTTCCTAAATTGGAGGAAATTATGATTTCTAATTTTACCTATAGAAAATGTGCAGGAAGCATGGATTCCTATCCAATAACTTCATCTTATATTTCTTCTTATCTTTTGTATAATTACATAGTCTTTTCATCACTTACTTCAGGTGCTTATTCATATTTTATCTGTGTTGCATTAAATTATTTATGGAACAAAGCAGGATAGAAATAAATAATTAAGTAATTAGGCCAAGAAATAAATAAATGAACAAAGTGCCTATCATAGACAATGTATGAATCATGACACTTGTCTAAGTCAGTAATATTCAGCAAAAATTTTAGTGATGATGGAAATGTCCTATACATGGGTTTTCAAATATGGTATCCACTAGACACATACAACTATTGAAGAACTTGAAATGTTACTATTGCAAGTGAGAAACTAAATTTTTAATATTGAGTAATTTAAAATTTTTATTTAAATAGCCACATGTGGCCAGTGGTTACCATATAGGACCGCACAGGAAATCACACCACCATTCATTTTACAGGACTTTACAAATCAAGGCGGCTCATTTCTGTAACTTAAGAACAAACTTCTAAATGAACCAGTTTATTATATGTTTTCAAAATATTGTCCCTCCAAATTAATGGACTTGGGGGAAAAGTGTCAGTAAAAATGTAAAGTGTTTATTGACTCGCCTCTCTAGCAATGGAGTATGTTCCTTGTCAGTTTGGCTGACTTTGTGGTTTCATATTATATTGTAGTTTTTGGTTTGTTTGTTTTAATCATGAGAAGATTATCTTCCTTATGTATTTTTCCTGTGATTATTCCTTCCCGGGGGTTGGTGAGGTTTACCCCTTGGTGTGGAACAAGCTATGTCCTTCCTATTTGTGAGGATACTGAGGCCTGAGGGTTGTAGGGAGCTGAGCATTCACAAACGCTTTCTGCCAGATTTTTCTGGCCAACAATGCCCTGGTATCTAGCCCAACCCAGTGACTCTCATATTAGAGCATGCATCAGAAGCACCTGGAGGGCCTGCTCAAAATCACATCGCTGGACCCCACCTCTAGAGTTCAGATGCAGTAGGTGTGGGCTGGGGCCTAAGTATTAATGTTTCTAACAAGTTCCAGGTGATGCTGATACTACTGGTCCGGGGGCTCCCCTTGAGCTCCACTGTCCTAACTATCTGCTTATAGATTTCACTTGCAAGGGGATCTGGCCGCTACTCACTAGTGCCATAAAACTTTTTTAGTACAAGCAGAAAAGCATTATAAACCGTGACCTAGGAATTAGGATACCTGTAATCTGGTCCAAGTATTTGTTCTGGAATTTGTACATTATTTCTGGGAGATGTCACCATATATTAATATGTTTTATTTGATTGTGAGGTGTGTTACATAAAAATGTAACTAATAGTACTTGAATTACAAAGCTTGGGAGTAATTTGCTCATACTTATATTTAGAATGTGGATTCAATGGTATAATACCTTAAAGGAAAATATAATAATATTTGATTGAGCATATCATCAGGAGCTGTGCTAAGTCCTGTCTACACATGCGTAATCACATTTAATGCACACAATATGTTTTTGTAAACACGTTTTAGTATTTATAGTTTGCCTATAAAACAAGGAAGGCTTGACGAGCCGGTCATTTGCCTCTGAGTCGCCCCTGAAGGAAGCCATGATTCCACCTCAGAGCCCACTCTCTCAGCTACGGACAGATAAAGGTAAGTTTACCAGGATCTATATAAACAATCAGATTGTTGTCTTCTTAATGTAGAGAGATGAAAATTAAATTCAGAGCTATTTGTGGGGGACGTTAAAGGTCTATGTTGACTAGAATCAAAGCTTCTCAACTATTTCCCTGAAATAGCCAGTAGTTCTTTGATAGAGAAGTACCTTAAGTTGTTTGTCAGTATCTTATTAACTTTTCAATGTTCTTAAACTGATATTTGAGTAAAAATCTTTTGCTGTCAAGAGAATTTAAAAAAAAAACTAGTTTTTCAACTGCTGTGTGTAAAAACTCTTGCTCTGCAAGGGAATTAAAGAAATGCATAATGTGTTGAAATGTTTTTTCCAACAAAAACTTTTCACAAATATGTCTCGATTCCAAATTTATCTTTATTTCTATGGCTCCAACATGGAGAAGATCCCTAAAAAGGATATATTTTTAAATTTCAGGGTTTTAAATTTTGCTTTTTGACTTAAAATTAATCTTAGATAAACTAGTGGAATTTTGTTACAATATTTCTTAAAATGAGTGAATTTATTTCTAGTTTTATCCTTTATTGGTGTTGTGTTATCTATAACAAAGTACAAGGCAATTCTCTACCCCCATCAGCTTTAATATAACCTTATTAAAAGTAAGTTTTTACCTACCTTTAAACAAAATATTATTTAATTTTCTAAGTAATAATGACATTTTCCAGGTGAGTTTAAGAATAGATACGGAAAAACACTTCAAGTGGCTAATAATTCAAAATTATCAATTGCGATTTTTCATATGCACTGTGAAGTATATACATAACAAGTATTTGAAAACAACTTTCTATAGGTATATCCTCAAAAAAGTAATTGAAGCATTGCTTATAACATCATAAAGCTGCAGACTTCATGATGCCTACCATTGGGAACCACTGAGAGTTGTTAAGCTCAGTGGTAGATTTTATTTCATAAGTCATTAGGACTATTGAAGTAAATACAATTGTACATGTGATATGGAAGGTTGCAGGATAGTTTATATGATATCCTTTTTCACAAAAATAGAAAATATTCTGTAAGGTAGGTAGAAGATCATTTCTAAAGTAATAGGCAAAAAGTAAATAAGAGGTAACCTCCTTCAGTGTGTTGGGGAGAAAAAAAAATTCCTTCAGTTTACACCTTTGTAAGTTTTCTTATTTTAGAATAATTCAACCATGAATATTCTTGTCCATAAATCTTCATGACAAACCTGAATTTTCCTTAATAAATTCCTATGATTGTAATTCTAGGACATAAACAGTATTGAGTAAAACATTCCCTAAGCAATGCTACATTGATTAGGCTACCAACGATAAATACCTGATAGAGAATTCTTCACCTATAAAAAAAAAAGTCAATGTTCATTTTTTTCTATTTGATGTAAGAAAAAAATATATATAAATCAGAATGTTTGTGACACTTAGGGTGGTTGAACAATGTTTCACATGCTTGAGTAATTTGCAATTCTTCAATTATTTATCTATTAGAAATATAATTGAAAGATCACATTATGTTTCAAAAAGTTAAGTACTAACTATGTTTTGTTCTATGTAATATTTGGAAAAATGTAAACCTTCTACAATGCAAATAAGATACCTGAAATTAGGATTTTAAAAATGTTTTACTCAAAGGGATTCTAAAAATAATTTACCCCAAATTCTTTGGTTTCAAGATTAGGAAAGTCATCTCCAGATAAGACATAACAGCTCCTGTATTGTAGAAGCTGCCAAAAAACAAAATTAACATCAGAGCTTGGTATCCTGGTCCATTGTCTGTTCTCTGTTCCAAGCTCTGTCTCTAGAATAGCCATATTACCAAAAAATCTTAATCTCTAAGTAGATGACAGTGAGGCTGTATAGTGCATATGTCACCTTGTATTTTATTTTTGGTGCTATGAGTGACTATATATATCTTGCATATTGTGCAGTTATTACAAAGCAACATTCTCAAATGCTAAGCTTTCCTTTTTCCTTTTTTTTTTTTTTTAATTAGTAGCTGAACTGGAAAATGCAAGCTGTCAAATATGTTTCTTTTTTAATACTCTAAATAGAATAGTTTCATATTAATTACACAGTAGCAACCAACTCTATGAGTTACATTAGGAAAGCAGAACTCAAAATATCCTATACTTATTTTGAGAGACCACACAAAGACCTAAACGAATCCAGGGTTTAGTTTGTGTATTTTCAAGGAAAAGTGATACTGTATTTTAAAATAATCTAATTTTGTCTTAAATTACGGACAAGCTTTGACATTTATTCATACCAATAACAAAAGGCAAGAATATGAAAGGAGAATAAAACCCTGACAAACCAGAAGGAAACATTTTATATTATTTTAATGGGAAATAATTGCCAGTAAACTTAACACCCTTGACCTCCATACCGCACTTTTAATTAAGAGAAATAATATGAACAAACTTAAGCATTTATGAGACATTTTATAATATCAGTAGAGTGATCACTTTGGGCTTTCATCATCTGTGAGAAAACAAAGTTTGAATTATTTACTTGTGATCTCACAATAACACGAGATGAAATTAGAATCAGGAGATCCTTGGTCATAACCTTCAACTAGGGGCGCCTGGGTGTCTCAGTCGTTAAACCTCTGCCTTCGGCTCAGGGCGTGATCCTGGCGTTCTGGGATCCAGCCTGCTTCTTCCTCTCCCACTCCCCCTGCTTGTGTTCCCTCTCTTGCTGGTTGTCTCTCTCTCTGTCAAATAAATAAAATCTTTAAAAAAAATTTTAGTAGAAATCATAATAATAAAAGTACTTAATTTTGACAAAGCCCAGTGCTGTGAGACAGATATAATTATTCCCAATTGATACATGTAGACCATGAGATTTCAAGAGGTTGTAATTTTCTCTTAGATACCTGGTATAAACTGAGTCCGTACTTAAATGTAGGTTTTCTCCAAGTTCATATGTCATTGACATAATGGAAATATTTAGGTGTTTTTTTGTTTTGTTTTGTTTTTTACAAGTGGTAGAAACCCAACTTCCTAGCTTAAGTTAAAAATTGAGGCTTTGGTTAGCTCATAAATTGTAATAGATGAAAAATTATATTTTTTAAAGATCTAATTTATTTGACAGAGATAGGCAGCCAGCGAGAGAGGGAACACAAGCAGGGGGAGTGGGAGAGGAAGAAGCAGGCTCCCAGCAGAGAAGCCCAATGTAGGGCTCGATCCCAGGATTCCGGGATCACGCCCTGAGCCGAAGGCAGACACTTAATGACTAAGACACCCAGGCGCCCCAGATGAAAAATTATTAAACTACAAGAAGTGCAGGGATAAATCGGAAAGTGACTTAAACACTCAGGATAATCTGTGTTTTCTTCATTCACATACACAGAGATACATAGAAAGGCATCTGCCTCTCTGCAGAGTGGTTTCATTCTCTTCCACTAGAGAAAATGGTAACACCCAGGATGATCTTGGGAATGCACTTTGGTCCCAGGTTCTCTCAAAAATCTTGTTAACAAATACTTGTGTCTGGACTTCTCCAGGACATAGAAAGTACATACCTGCCTGTACACACCTCCTCTTCTGTCTTAGCAGCATTCAAGAACTTAAGCCAATCTCATTAAATGAGCATCTAGTTATGTATTAATTGTAAGAATATGAGTTAATATCTGTTCAGCACCCTCTGTGATCCATTCTAGGCTAAAGGATTTATGTTTTTATTTCTAGTTTTCACCCTGAAGGTGAAGCATTCTATTCTACTTTACTGATAAGGAAGAGTTAGGGAGGGGTTGAGATTTGAATTCAACTCAATGCAAACCCAAAGCCCATGTCTCCTTCTCTTTTACCTAATAAGAGATTGTTTATCGGGTTTATGATTTGCTTTAAATAATTCATTATGCTAATTTTATCATTAACTTCTTCTCTACAAAGACCTTGAATTTTAAGCTTTTGAAAGACAATGCACAGGTGTGTAGTATCAAGCAAGATAATCAAGTTTTGCAGAAATTAAGTTTATGGTATTCTTAACAGGTGTGTGTATATGTCAGAAGTTACAATAGTTCAGATTTTAAGGTGATTTTAAAACAAGCATATCAATATGACGATAGTGATTTCAGGAGGATAGTTTTTAAAATTTAAGGTTCTCATGTTAGTAAGCTATATGTTCATTGAATTTTTAGCTACCATTTTTATTAATGCTGGAAGTATGCTTTCTAAATACAAAGTAAGAAAAATCTATGGAAGAAAAATATACAGATGTCCAGTAAGAGACAAAACATTTAGGATACAAAGATATGAGTAGTATCAACATATTTTTATAACCTCAATCACAATAAAAAAAGAAATGCTATGTCAAACTGTGATTCACAACTTTCATGCTGAATTTGAGATGAAATAATACTTTGTTTTGGTTGATTTTGCTGCAATGGTAGTTTTTCTGTTCTTTTGTTTTTGGTTGTGTTTTTTTTTGTGGGGGTAAACAATCTCAAATGACATTCTTAATTTGGTTAATGATTTTATATTTTCCTAAATGTCTAGATTTAAAGGCAAATCTAATAAAGAGGATATAAATACCCTTTGAAATAATATGCTTCCAATGTCCTGATGGCTGTCTTCAATGTGATAGGTGAATGCTCAAGCCATTGACCTGAGCTCCAGTTTCCATCTGTGAGGATGGCAATAGTGAAATTCTGTCTGGATATCTTTGCCAGAGTCTTAAGTCATGATGGAATTTTACTGATCTATGCATGCTTTCTCTCTTTCTCACTTCACTCACAACCAGCAATACTGTAGCTAAAACCTATCCCTCCCCAAATGAGCAGCAGATCAAGGCAACAATGGTAAGAAATAGCAGGCACAAATGGAGAGTAAGACATTTTACCACTCTCAAACAGAAAGTGCTGGATTTGTCACCAATATGAATCGTGACATGTTTAGTTATGCAAAAAGGGATGTATTTTTTTTCTGATCTATATCAATATCTTCAAAGTTTTGGAAAAGAATATAGAAAGAAGTCCTCCTACTCCTATTCTGTTTATAGTTGACTTCTTGCAAAGAAATCCTGTGGTTTTTGTATGTTTTATGAATACATTAGAATGCTACACACTAATGGTAATAAATAAGTTAAAACTTGAAGTCATGAATTAAACTACTAAGAAAACAGTCATTTTCTCAAGAAAACAGTCATTTTCTCTTCTGGGACAATCTTTTCATGTTTTTGAAATTCACTAAAAAGTACGTAATTCAAATTCAGGATTTTTCACAACCAGCACAAACACCTCAGATGAGTGAGAAGTTTATGACCAGGAACACTACCATGCCAATTTATTTAGAAACACCTTAAATCACACCTCTTTTTTTCCCCTAGATTCCCAACAGGCTTGTACTTCTCATTGAGAAGGGTGGTCCTGAGGTAGGCTGTATTTTTTTCCCTTATTAGTTTATTTTGTGGAGGCAAAGGAATTAAATTCATTTTTCCCTGATACAGGCATATATTGCCCATGGTACCATGTATTATATACACTTAATTATTCTGCCTTGACCCAGGTAAGTGTAAGAATCAAATTATATTTACAGTAATCAGCATAAGCACATATAGATTATGGATTATAATGTTCCTGATGTTTTGGGAATTTATGGTCTATCTTGAATTCAACTTGATCTTTATGATCTGTTTTTAATCAATGTAGTTTTTTTTATTTAATTCATCAGCTTTGTGTCAGATTAATGAGTTTCAAAGACTTACAAAGGGTCCACGACATAATACTTCTATTAACTGCTTGCTTCAGTGTTGATGATTCATGCTAAACAATAGCAATTAGATTTCTTTGATTTTTTTTTTTTTTATGGAGTAAAGGTTGGAATTCATTCTCTAATAGCTACTTATATTTATTTACAGCTCTTTACAGCCATGTTTTTACCAATCCAGTTTTACAGATGAAGGATCAGTGAGGTTAAGTGCCTTGCCCAGCACCAACCAGTAGGTGAATTAAAAGCTGAGATCACCCGGCGTTCCGGGATCGAGTCCCACATCAGGCTCCTCCGCTACGAGCCTGCTTCTTCCTCTCCCACTCCCCTTGCTTGTGTTCCCTCTCTCGCTGGCTCTCTCTCTCTGTCAAATAAATAAATAAAATCTTTAAAAAAAAAAAAAAAGCTGAGATCAGAATTTTAAATTTCAATCTCCCTGTGAGTCACTGAGCCATACTGCCTTGAAAAGCATTAAAGAATTTCTTTGGAATTTTTTTGTAAAAAACTTCAAATTCCATGATAAAATTTAAATATTTTTTTTCCAAAGGAACTCCTTTATGAGAACATTTAAATGCTATAAATGTACATAATCAAATTCAGTGTCAGCTGTTAATTATAAGAAAATTACTAGGAAAACTATTAGTAGTATAATTCTGACTAGATTACAGAAACAGAAATGAATTTCTTTGTTTCATAAAGAAAATATGAATTGCTCACAAATAATGGTTTATGAAGTCAGTAAATAGGATGATAAATGTTCTTAACAACTATGTTCAATTTTTATTAAATACATTTACAGTAGATTATATTATGATGAAGAGGATTCTAGGCTTATAGACTGCTAATTTGGAGCCAATTTCCATCCATAAATGGCTAAGCATTAATAAACTGAGTTGTAACAGATGACCTCTAATTAAAAATAAATCATATATTATAAAGTACATTTAAAAGCTACTGTGAAGTGAACCCATTTTTGTGTGAATAATTATATTCCTTAATGAATGACTTAATAACATGTAATATATTGGGGGAAGATTCCTACAGCACAATCATTGACTTACAGAAGACAAGCTCCAGAAGATATTAATGCCTTCTAATGGAATCTTGATTGTAGAGCAGAGATCAAACATTTGTCAGTTCATTCATTCAGGAGGCTTAAGTTTTTGCTTTGCATGAGAGCACTTCTTTCCTAGAGAGGCTGCCTCTACTTTATTGTATTTCACAACCATGCCCAATGTTCATTTTGTCCATTATACCCAGAATCACATAATCCGAAACGAAAAGACAATTTGGAATCATTCAGCCTGTTCCTTGATTTTTCAGTGTTGGAACAGAATTTCAAAGACCTAGAGTTACCTTCTATGGATCACACAGTCTATAGTTTTGTCATTTTCTATAATCTAGGTCTATGTTCTGAGTGACTATAGGAGGCACGATTCTACTAAGAGCTCACTTCCCAACTTCCTGGCTTCATAAATATAAATTTAAATTTTTCATCAAATTTTGAAAAATTATAGACCTTCATTTTTTTGGTCTCCACTTTCACTCTTTTCCTTTGGGGACTCCAATTGTACGTTTATTTACCTACTTCAATTTTCCCCCATAGTTCACTAATCTTATGTTTAATTTCTTTCATTTTGAATTGTTTAGTGTACTATAGCTTCAATTTCTTCTTCAGATTTTTTTTTTTTAAGATTTTATTTATTTATTTATTCGACAGAGATAGAGACAGCCAGCGAGAGAGGGAACACAAGCAGGGGGAGTGGGAGAGGAAGAAGCAGGCTCCTAGCGGAGGAGCCTGATGTGGGGCTCGATCCCATAACGCTGGGATCACGCCCTGAGCCGAAGGCAGACGCTTAACCGCTGTGCCACCCAGGCGCCCCTCTTCAGCAGATTTTAATCTGTTGTTAATCCGATCCATAGCTTCACTATGAAATAATTGATTAAAAATAACTGGGTATGAAAAAACTAAAGTATAGGTATTATTCCTGTGCCTTTTTCCATGGCTTCAAACCATACCAAGTAACCTAAGGTTCTGGATTCCTGTCTTCCTGCAAACACAGCCAAGTAATAGTTTTAAAAAAGATTTTAAATGTTATCAATAAATATATCTCTAATAAAGGATAAATTCTGTTTTGGAGAAAATATGGCATAGACATAATCTAATTTTCTACCTTTTATTATCAGCCATTAGGTATCAATAACCAAATTATGGTAGGAAAAAGATGCCTTCAAGGCTTTCAACACTGGGTTAAAATATTGTTTATTTTACAACTTAAAAAAGTAAGCTATATCCTCTTATGAACAATTTACAATAGAAACAGGTTTTAGAACTTGACCAATAGTAAAATGAATACTCTGCAATTGAAATTTTAAAGTTCCTGAAATCTCCTATGGCAAACAAGTTATAGAAAAATAAAGATACTTCATAATAGAATAAGTGTCAGGTTTGCCTCCATGATCTAGAAGACTCAGTGTGGCATTATTAAAGTAAGAACAGCGTAGTTTTGAGTGACAAAATAAAAAAAAAGTCAAGATAAAAGCCAACCAAGAGTATGTGGAGGTTCCATAAGACCCATGAATCAGTAGTTTTTTGCTTTGTCTTGTTTTATTTTTTACCTCTTCTGCTTCTTTTCTCTCTGTTCTGATCTTAAAAATGTAATTCAAGGTCCAAGGTGGTAGAGGAAGATCTTCAGTTCTTCATTCTAGGTAATAGGTAGAAGAGGGGGAAGGAGGAAAAGACCTTCTATGAGATTTCCGAGAACATGGTGCACAGCACACTCATGTATGTGCCAATGGCCAGAATTTAGTAACCAGGCCACACAAGAGGCAAAGAGGGCTGGGATTTGCAGTTAAAGCTAAAAACCAGATATCCTAACACCAGAAAAGAGAACAAATATTGAATTAGGCAGTGAGCAGCCTCTGCAGTAACATGTTTGAGATAAAAAAGCACCAGCCACAGTATAGCCATATTGTTTATTTAGGGCATTTAACCTCAGAGAAACTGATCCCAGGGATTATTCAAAAGAAATATATCTGCCATGATCTTAGCCTTCCTAGTAAGAGAGCCTGGTATGCTGTTTAGAGTGATTTAAGTCAGCCATGGTGGGAGGCTTATTTCAAGCATGAAAACTAGGACTGTTGTATAAACTCCTTACAAATTTTAAGGACATGCTTTAAAAAACTCAATACCATATCAATCAGAAGGAAATCTATGGCTCTGAAAGAGCAGTAAACTTTCATTATGAGATTCTGCATATACATATACTTTTCACCTATACACACAACCTTTCAAATAAAAGGCAGGATTTTATTTTAAATCTACTGGCTGATCAAATTTGGAGAGAGAAAATGTATATTGTGTTCCTCAACAGAGATACAGAATTGTAGTGATGGCCATTCATTGACTGCCTACACATTGCTAAACACTAAATGCTTCACATACATTTATCAGATTATCACCTTTAAAAACCCTGAGCAGTAGTATGTTCATATTACAAATAAGAGCAGTAAGGTAAAGAAGGGTTGAACATTTTCATGAAATAAAATAGGAATACTATGCCTCCAAGGCAACAGCTTCACCTATGAATAGAAAGGACACTTAATGCCTCAAGATTTTAAATTAAGTACTTTCTAACACTTGAAGATATTATTAAAAATAAGTTAGGAACTTGACCTCAATCTGGCAAAAACGTACTCGTTCCTTCAAACAATGTAAATGCTAAAGGCCTAATTTAGAGGATTCTGTCTTTAGGAACTATGAAATACGAAGATATTTCACTGAAATCTAAAAAAAATGAAAGGTATACTGGGACTTTTAACTTTCAGAGATTTTATGCTTTTTTAGTGAACTAGAAATCAAGGGGAGAAAATTCATTTACTGAGTCTTACAGCAAGGCTATTTCAGTGAATGAATGAGAAGTGTGTGTATGAAAATTGAAAATAAAATGCAAATGTAGCAAAAGTGTACAATTTAGTTTGATTACAGTATAGGTCAGCTTGGCAGATGAGCTGCTTGAAATAGATGATCAAGATTGTATGAGTTAATTCTGTGGCATGCTGAGACGTAACTGGCAGTGCTTCTAATGCCCTGCACCAGGAAGCACATAATTGCTGCTGTTATTATGGAGGATGTGAATGTGGTCTCCTAGCAATATGCTAAACACCCTCTTTTGAGTACTTAAAGTGCTTCATCTGCTCCAGTTGGTAAAGGTTTTATTCACATAGAAAGCAGCAAATAAAATAAAAAAGTAGTAAAAGAGCTATTTAATTCGTATATAATTAATATTTAATTCATGTAGACGTATATAACTTAATACTGATTTTTAAGTCTAATTCCTAGTGAGTGAGTGATACAGGGAACATTTATAGGTAGGAGAGTCTTATGTTTGGTCAGTGCCTTCTATTCTCTTGTAGGAATTTTAGGATTTTTCTTCTTAGGAAGAATGAATATTTTCTTCTAGGAGGAAAGTAGTCAGGAATATCTTTGCATATTAATAATAATAATAGTAAATGTAATTCTTATTTCTCATTTTTAAATATTTCCTAGTCAGTAATGCTCAGAGTAAAACGAAAGCATCCTCTCATTGAGGCTTACATGTATAGATTATTCGTGTCCTCCACAGAAACAGTAGAGAAATCCCATAAAAGAATTCATGATTTAATAACTACTGCTATCATTTTAGCCTACTCAACTCGGGATTAACAACTATTTCTTATTCTAATGTACAAAAATATTGAAAAAATCATTGCCAAGACCCATGTCAAGGAGGATTTTTCCTGTGTTTTCCTCTGGTTTTACAGTTTTCAGGGGGGAGGTTATTTTTTGTTTTTAAATATTTGAGACAGAGAGAGAGCATGAGCAGGGAGAGCAGCAGAGGGAGAGGAAGAAGCAGAACCTCTGCTGAGCAGGGAGCCTGACGCAAGGCTCAGTCCCAGGACCTGGGATCATGGCCTGAGCTGAAGGCAGATGCTTCACTCACTGAGCCACCCAGGCGCCCCTATAGTTGCAGTCTTTGAAGTCTTTAATCCATTTTGAGTTAATTTTTCTAAGTGGTGAAAATAGGGGTTTAGTTTTTTTGTTTTTTTTTTTTTATGGAATATTCAATTTTCCCAGTGCCATTTATTGAAAATACGTGGTCTTTTCTCCATTGAGTAATATTGGTTTCTTTGTCAAATAGTATTTGACCATATATGCATAGGCTTGTTTCTGCAGGCTCCATTCTGTTCTCCTGGTCTATATACCAATTTTTATGTTAGTACCATACTGTTTTGATTACAATAGCTTCATCACATAGCTTGAAATTAGGAAGTGTAATGTTTCCCATTTTGTTCTTTCTCAGGATTTCTTTGACTGCTTAGGGTCTTTAGTGGTTCTATACAAATTTCAGGGTTGTTTTTCCTACCTATGTAAAAAATGCTCTTGGAATATTGATAGGGATTGCATGGAATTTATAAATGGCTTTGGGTAGTATGGATATTTTAATATTAATTATTCTGATCCATGAACATGAGCTATCTCTCCATTTACATGTGTCTTCCTCAATTTCTTTTATCATTGTCTTTCAGTTTTTAGTTTATAGACCTATCACCTCCTTGGTTAAATTTATTCCTAAATTTATTACTTTTGATGCTATTGTAAATGGGATTGTTTTTTATTTCTTTTTCAAATCATTTTTTTGTAGTGTTTAGAAATACAACACAGTTTTGTATTGATTTTGTATACTGCAGTTTTACTGAATTCATTCATTAGTTTTAAGACTTTTGTGGGGGGGATGGGTTTCTTAGGATTTTTTTTATACATAAGAACATACCACCTGCAAACAGAGACAGTTTTCCTTCTTCCTTTCCAATTTGAATGGCTTCTATTTCTTTTCCTTGCCTAATTTCTCTGTATAGAATTTCCATTAGTATGCTGAAAAGAAGTGGTGAGAGAAGATACCCTTGTGACGTTCCTGTCTTAGCAGTAAAGCTTTCTGCCTTTCACCATTAAATATGATGTAGTGTGGGCTTGTTATATAAATAATACATATATATGGCATTTATTTTGATGTATGTTCCTTCTATGCCCAATTTGTTTAGTTTTTATCATAAAAAGATGTTGAATTTTGTCAAATGCTGTTTTCTGCATCTATTGAAATGATTATATAATTTTTATCCCTCATTCTATTAATGTGGTGTATCAAATTTAACAATTTGTGTATATTGAACTGTCCTTGCATCCCAATAGTAAATCTTCCTTGATTATGAACGCACGATCCTTCTGTGCTTTTCAGTTTTGTTTGCTAGTATCTTTTCGAGAATTTTTGCATTTATATTCATCAGAGGTATTGACCTGTAGTTTTCTGTCTTGTGTCCTTATCTGACTTTTGTATGAGAGTTGTGCTGGCCACACACAATGAATTTGGAAGTGTTCCCTCCTCTTCTATTATTTTTTTTTTTTTTTGGAAGAGTTTAAGAAAGATTAGCACTAAATCTTCTTTGAATGTTTAGTAGAATTCACCTGTTAAGCCATCTGATTCTGGGCTTTTTTGTGTGCTTATTCAAACTCCTTATACATTATTTGTCTGAACTGTTCAGATTTTTTTCCTTTATGATTTAGTCTTGGTCGGTTGTATATTTCTTGGAATTTATCCATTTCTTCTAGGTTATCCAATTAGTTGACATATATTTTTAGAAGTCTCACAATTCTTTGTATTTCTGTGGTAACATTTATAATGCCTCCTCTTTCACTTCTGATTTTATTTGATTTTTATCTCTTTTTCTTAGTCTGGCTAAAGGTTTGTTAATTTCTTTATCTTTTAAAAAGCAGCTCTTAGTTTTGTTTTTTCTATTGTTTCTCTCATCTTTATTTCATTTATTTCTGCTCTAATCTTTATTTTTTTCTTTTGCTAACTCGAGCTTAATTTATTCTTTATTTTTTTTTGCTAGCTCTTTGGAATGTAAGGTTACATTGTTTATTTAATATCTTTTTTCTTAATGTAGAATTTATAGCTATAAACTTCCATCTTAGAACTGCTTTTGCAGCATCTCATAGGTTTCCTTATATTGTATTTCCATTTTTGTGTGTTTGAAGACTTTTTTTTTTAATTTCCAGTTTGATCTCTTCTTTGACCCATCTGTTATTCAAGAGCGTGTTGTTTAGTATCCTCATTTGTGAATTTTCCAGTTTTCATCCTGTTACTTATGTCTAGTTGCATACCATGTGGTTGGTAAAAATAGTTGGTATGATTTCATTCTTCTTTCCAATGCTAATTGTTTTGTGATGGGAGATACGATTCACCCTGTACAATGTTTCATGTGCTCCTGACAAGAATATGTATTCTGTTGCTCGTGGATGGAATATTCTGTGTATATCTGTTAGGTCCATTGATCTAAGATGCAGTTCAAGTTAATATTTTTTTATTTTTTTGGATGATCTATTCATTGTTGAAAGTGAGATATTAATTACTATTACTGCATTTATGTCTATTTCTCCTTTCAGATCGGTTATATTTGCTTGCTATATTTAGGTGCTCTGACATTTGGTATATGTAATTATATCTTCTTGATGAATCAACCCCTATGTCCTTTCATAATGACCTTCTTTGTGTCATTACAGTTCTTGAATTTTCTTTCTCTTTCCACCAGTTTGGGTCACCTATGCAAGGCAACCTTGCAAGCCAGCTCTAGAAGACAGTGAAGCCACAAAATAGAGCTAGAATCCCTAAGTCATTATTCAGAAGAGAGACCCAACAATACAGAAAATTCATTTTGAACTCTTTGGTACCTAGAAATAAATGTCAATTTTTTGTGAACTATGTTTATTATAGCAGTCAGTGTTGCCCTAACTAATGCAAGTGTATTTTCCATACTCCTTGCCAGGGAGATTGGCTTAGGGATAGACACGGAAGTCAGACATAGGTTGAATCATGAGAGTTATGTTTCTTGACCACAATAATTAGGAAATCACACAGCTTAATCTTGCTGAATTAGAGAGAACAATAGAAATTGTCTAAGAATATTCGAGATTTGAGGATAAGGAAGTCTGACAAATTAGCTCTTAGTATCAGCATCCAGCTCACGTCTTGATGTAATAGGAGAGCTGTCCACATAACTATTGAGTCTCTTCCCACTTGTGTCCTGAATAGTGTGCCCTCTGTCTCTCTTAGGGATTTTCCTCTATTGATTATCCTCTACCTCTTATGCTTTTCAACATCTTTCACTTTCTCTATCACCTTTCATTAGCATTAAAATATTTTCAGCTCTATTTTACCCTCTAAAACAACTAACAAACTGCTTTCAAATATAAAACCTCCTTGACTCCAGTTTCATTTTCTTTTACTCACCTACTACTCTCATACCCATGCTGTGCAACAAACCCTACTGTCACTTGTCGAGCGTCAAACTCCCGAAACTACTCCACATTGTCTGTGGTGAGGTAGAGCTTTTATTTTGAAAGCAACATTTTGCATGGCTGGAGTTCATAAGAAAAAAACAAAGATCTCTCATTCTCCCATAATACCAGATGGAGATGTTCAGGCCTGCCTTGATCTTTATCACACAAGGATAAGTACTTTGTCAATTTGGAAATAAACTGCTCGGCAACAGGCATTGTGAATTTGTATACTAGTCTATTAACAGGAGCTGTGTGGGAACACATGCTGCTTAGCACCTGGAGTCTTTGAGGGCACAGAAGACTTCGCCTGCTTGGGGAGGGAATCACTGTTTCTATGGAAAGCTGTACTTGGAAGCAGCCTCTTCCCCTAGGAGAAAGGTGTGGGGGAAGCCTGTGTTCCAGATAGCTCTTTATCTAGGCATGACAAAGAGAACACCCAGGATGAGTAAACCTACTCCTCGCGTTATACCTCCAGAAAGAATAGCCAGATTGCTGTTTCAACTTTCTTACATTCGCTTTCAGTTCCCTATGACTCTGAAACTCATTTTACCATATCATTCATACTTGCTGTGGCTAAATCCAAAGAACATTAAGTTCACATTACACTTGCTGTTGTGGGATATTTTAACACATCTTCCACTTAAAGGCTCTTAATTTGGTATCTCCCATACCTTTCTGTGAGGTTGTAAAGAGCAAAACCTCAGGTCAAATGCAGCCGTACATACAGTTATCTATTAAACAAATATCTATGAGAAAGTGGTCACAGAGCAGTTCATAAACCTGTCCTGGCAACAGAAAAGTCCCAGCTCTCTGTCCTTCCAGGTGCTCTGATCACACATTAATGAGGCAGACACATATATTCCAGAGCCTGATCCAGAGCCACAATTCATCAATGGCGTGTTATCAGGAATAAAAACCAATGCCAGAACATAGTGCAACACAACACCTTAATGCTGAAACATTTTGGGATAAAGCCAACCCTATAAACTGTTGGATACTTCATTAAAAAGTGGGGGAGAGCCTCTATTTCAGCATAATGAATTTTGCTAATGAGAGCCCATTACTTACATTCATCATAATAATTAAGAAATCACTTTTATCATTGTACTTTTTTTTTAACATTTGTTGATCAAGTTAGGGATTTCAGAAAAGCTTGCCTCAGCCACCTCTGGAGCATGACCCTCCCTTATATAATATCTGATGAAAACCCTGGAAAGTGCTTCTTGGTATCATGACCCCTGAGCACCCTGGACTATGCATTCTTGGTTATGCAACTGATTCTTCCTAGAAGTCAAAGATGAAAATAATGGATACATGCATTGTGTCCCATCATCAATACTGAGTGATTTAAAGCAAACTGCAGGCATGATGACCACCTGACTGGCAATGTTGGGTCTGCCCCGCGCTGCTGCTCAGTCAGTTCCTGAAGTCAGTGGCATGCTTACCAAAGCTTAGCTACAGCTGCAAAATCATTAAATGTATTCAAGATAAAACCCTTACTTAGAGATGATCTTGTCCTATTTCCTCCTTCTGCCTCACTTTCTACCTTCTTGCATTTCTCTTTATCACCAAGTACTTTCCAATATATAGTTAAATTTTCTTTAAAAAGATGGATGCTGATGTTGTCAATACTACATATATATCTCTCAAAGTAAATCCTTAGTGCTTTTTTTCTTTGTGAGTTCTTAGGCAGAGAAATAAGTTATTAGTATATTCTTCAGTTTGTATTATACTATTTTTTGTCACTAAAAACTCTCATTATTTTCTTTCTGATCTTTGTCCCTGACTCTGATTTTCTTCCTTACCCAGTTTAATAAGTTTGATTCATGTCCTTAGAATGTATATATTGTTTTGTAATAGAAGTGTTGCTTCATTTGTATTTTTTAATTAGTAGACATTATTTTTAGAGTTTCACCTTTACAGAAAGACTGAGCAGAAAGTACAGTTCACAGAGAATTGCCTAAGTTTCTCCTATTGTTAACATCTTACATTAGTGAAGTAATTTATTATAATCAGTGAAGCAATATTGACATGTTATTAACTGAAATCCATGCTTTACAATAGGATTCACTGTTTGGGTTGAACAGTTCTATGGCTTTTAACAAATGCCTAATGTCAGGTATTTACCATCATCATATTGCACAGAATAGTTTCACTGCCCTAAAAAGCCCCTGTTCTACTCCTATTCAGCCTTTCCCCAGCCCCCACCTCCAGCTTTCAACCCCTGGTGACCACTGATCTTTTATCTGTCTTATACATTTGCCTTTTTGAGAATGCTGTATTGCTTGGATCATACTGTTGGCAGCCTTTTCAGGCTGGCTCGTTTCACTTACTAATATGCATTTGTTTCCTCCGTGTGTTTTAGTGGCTTGATAGCTCGCTTCTTTCTATTAATGAATAATATTCTACTGTCTGGATGTATCACAGTTTGTTGATATATCCACTCATTATAGGATATTTGAGTTGCTTCCAAGCTTTGGCAATTATGAAAACAGCTATAAATATCTACATGCAGGTTTTTGTGCAGACATAAGTTTTCAACTCCTTGGGTAAATACCGAGGGGCATGATCACTACAATGAACGGCAAGAATATGCTTAATTTTTAAAGGAGCTCCCAAAATGTCTTTCAGAGTGGCTATACCAGTCTGCATTCCCAACAGCAATGAACAAGAGTTCCTGTTCCTCTACGTCCTCTCCAGCATTTGGTGCTGTCAGTGTTCTAGACTTTGACCATTCTAGCAGGTATGTACTGATATCTCAATGTTGTTTTAATTTGTAATTCTCTAGTGACATATGATATTAAGCATCTTTTCATATGTTTTTGCCTCTTGCATCTCTTCTTTGGTGAAGTTTCCGTTCAGGTCTTTTGTATCTGCCTTGCTCTCCAGTTTTGGGGGCAGAGCTTTGCCTTCTGACTCAGTTCTTTGATGGATCTAAGTATAGGTGGCTTTTAGTTCAGCTTTTTTCTTGTTTTGAGGATGAATGACACTTTGCATGGTTTTTACATGTCTGACCTGAAATGGGTAGTCTGGTATTTTTAATTCAAATAAATTTACTCTAAATATTTAAGATTTATTCTTGTGGCTCAAGATCATTGATCTTATCCATTGCCTAGTATTTTATACTATGTGCCGGCCACACATCACTTTTTAATTCCCCTAATGATGAATATCTAGGATGTTTCCAACTTTCTACACAAACAATCATCTGATGGACATACACGTTTCTTAGTTCATATTTTCTTTTGTAGTTATAATGGGCTGTTCTCCTACATATATTACATCCATAAACGTATTTCATCCTTAAGATAATTTTGAGAGAAACATTATTCCTGTTCTAATTTGTCAAAAGAAGTAACTGTGGCACAGAAAAGTAAATTGCTCAGTAGTTAAGTAGATATGTAAAATAAACCCAAATCATCTGACTTCAGAGATAACATTAACCACTGTATTATACTTGGTTTTATGCTGTTATATAACTTGGATTACAGAATTACAGAGGACAATAAGAGTGATTTTATGGATTATATCTACATTTTTCAAATGGCTACACATTTCCATGTCTACCAGCAGTGGGTGATAGGAGCGGCTATCTCTTCTAACCCTTAACAACCTCATTATTGGCTATTGTTCTTACTTTTTGCATTCTGTTAATAGGCAACCATACTGATAGGTATATACATGTATTTTACTGTTGTTTTAATTTAATTTGATTTGGTAATTTACTTTATCTTGTTAAATTTCTAATGAGATTGAAATTATTTGGGCTATCTCTTCTGTGAAAATTCTAGTCTCGGGGTGTGTGGTTGGCTCAGTCAGCTAAGCGGCCAGCTCTTGATTTTGGCTCAGGTCATGATTTCGGGGTCCTGGAATCTAGCCCCGAGTCGGGCTCCATGCTCAACTGAGAGTCTGCTGAAGGATTCTCTGTCTCACTCCACCTCTGCCTCTTCCCCTACTCGTGTCCGCTCATGCTCACTCGCGCTCTCTCTCTCTCTCATAAATAAATAAATAAATAAATAAATAAATAAATAAATAAATCTTTTCTATCTTTTCTAGTCCTGTTCCTTCACCATTTTAAATCTGGTTCTCATCGTGTCCTTATTAATTTGCAAGAGTTTCCTTACGTATTCTAGATATTCATGGTTTATTAGTTTTAGTATATTAAATATCTTCTCCCAGAATGTCATCAGGTCTGGCATATACATTTGTGGTATCTTTCATTAAATAAAATTTTTGTTAGGAAATTATCACAGGCCCTGAAGGAAATACCCAGAATGCCTGGAAGGGCCACACAAGGAAGTCAAGGCAGAGTACAAACAGAGAGAGACAGGATCTGGGACCTATGCCTTTATGAGGATCTGTGGATAGAGTGCTTTGGGATTCTTGGGCTAAGGCCAGAATGAGTAATTCAAACCAAAAGAACAGGGCTTTAGTAAGCCACGTGAGGGTCTTATCTGGGAGGCAGGGAGATCACAGAGCTATTGGAGAAATGGTATCAGGAACTCAGCATCTGTTTGTGCCCCTTCAGGCTGCTATCCATGGTATGCACTTACGTGAGGGATCTAGTGTCCGTTTAGGGTCCCTGAGGGCTGTTTAGCCAAACAAAATAGATGTTAAAGCAGCAATAACATGGAGTAGCTTAGCTAAGCTTTCAACAGATGTAGTCACGTCAGTCAGTGTTTTGCCTTATAGGGAACACTTTTGACCTCCCTTTGAGGCCTACGTTCCTACCCTACCTCACAGTGATAGTGACCTGAATTTTCTTCTTTGACTTTATGGTTTTACTCTTTACATTTAGGTCTTTGTTTTAACAGGATCTATATTAGCCAGGGATTCAGCTTTATTTTTCTTGTCTTGTTAGCCAGCTTTCCTAGCATCATGGAGCATTGGGTTATATGGTCACTTTTCTCGTATCAAAGATTCCATGTATATATACTTCCGTTTTGGAAATCTCTTTTCAATTCCAAAGATCTAGGGATATTTCATAGTGTTACGAGTTGGTAGGGCCAGGGTTCCCAACAAGAAAACAGGGAGCCAGGACAGCTAAGACAAAACCACACTAGCGTCCTGTTTTACAGCTTACGCAAGACCACAAGAGTGTCCTGTCTAGCAGCCTCTACAGAAGTGACTTTTGCAAAACATCCTAAAACAAAACAATCAACCATAAAACATGGGTCACTATCACAAGTTGACACAGTCAGTTTCCAGATATCAGCCCAAAAGACTATCAACACATGAACAAAACCCATAGGTAGATGGGAGCATGATCCAAGCCCTGATTGGCACACCTTAGCAGCCAATCCACAGGGGACCCACACTCAGAATGCTCAAGGTAGTTCTGCAAAAGAGCTTTTAAAAACCCGCTCTATTTGAATGCCACAACAGCATGCTTTTGGGTCCCCTCCCTCTCTGGGAGCTTTGTACTATTGCTCAATAACCTGTGCTTTGCTGCCCACCACTCTTCGTCTGGTCTACCTCTTCATTCTGGTGTGACCAAGAACTTCGGACACTAAGGGTATAAAAATCCTGTAACAATAGCCTGCACCCTCTTCTTTAGAATGACTTAACTATCAGTGGATCTTTAGTCTTTGAAACAAATTTTGGACAGATTGTCAGATTCCTCAAAACATTTTTTTAATTGGTATCTTTTGAATGTATAGATTGGCATTTGGAGAACTGACATGTCCACAATGTTTAGTCATCTCATAAATGAACATGGCATGTATTATTCAGCTCTCGCATCCTTCAAAAACAGTTATAAAACATCCGCATTAAAAACTATATTCCTCATTTATAATGCAAAGTGCTTTTATATCAATCACTTTCATTGTAAGAATAAACCAATGATTTAGACATGACAAAATTATTATTCTATATTTTACTTAAAAGAAAGACTTTAGAACGTTTAAAGTCTGGCCCAATATATTTAACTTCTGATGTACAGTGAGACCTGGAAGCATGTCTCATCACTCCTAGTCAAGAGGTCTTTATATTACACTCTGCAGAACTGTCTTCTATAAAAATAGGGTAATTCACGCTATTTAAAAAGCAAAACTCTTGAGTTAGAAGTTCAGTGGAAAGATTGTTTCTAAACACTTTAGAGAAACCTCTTTTTTACTTGCCTATCTACCTATGAAGGCATTCTTGTTTGAAGCATATTTTGCTATGTCAGGAATGATTGTTATTGTTTTGTTCTTTATTAATGGATTCATAGCATTGACGTAAGCTGGAGGGATATACCCAATTGAGATTTTAGGAAATGGTCATGATTTCAGCTGATATCTTATGAAATTTCTTATTAAAAAAACTAACAACTCTCCTTTGGATATTTTAACATTCAATGTTAATGAAGGAGATGTTTTCATGCATAATTCTCACAAATACATCTAAATAAGAACATATGTCTCTCTTACTGCTATGGTTATGTACATGAATAAAATTATTTTTTCCTTGCCAGGAAATCCGTTTGGGCACAATAAACACTAATCCATATTTATTTTACATGTTGGATAATTTTTCTTTTTAAAGGGAATAATTTATTTTATTCAAATTATCTTATTACTGACAAGCATTAACTAGAAGATGAGTCAGGGCCATCTGGCATTCTTTAGTAGCTTATTTTGACACCTCACTCATTTGTTTAAATAATTCGCTGATCCAGTATAAACTAACATACCGAGATGCAAGGTACTTTCATCTCCAGACTAAATCAGAATGCATTTACATTTTTATAGGTGCAAATGCATTAATGCATAGAACACAACTAAGCCACTTTGGCCTGTTTGCTCGCCAACCCCCAATCCATTCACTTTATCTAAAAACTCTTTTCCTGTAATTTGCATGATATTAGGCTGAACTAGAGAGCTGGGTTTGCTGCATAAATGTCAAATTGACTGGCAGTATGTCATAATTCTCCAGAAGTTAGAAGCATTATTCTCCTGTTTTAATAATTGACATATATGTACAAAGTTTTAAACTTTGTTGAATGATATGATGGGGAGATAATATTTTTGACTTTCTATATGGATCCTGACAAACTTAATAGAGGCACTGTAATTTCCACTAACTGTTGCAATCCCACATGGACACTTTTTCTTGGTCTTCTGACTAGCTGGTAAAAGAGATTCAGACTTACATTCTGAAAATATGACCTCTTTTTATTTTAATTGTAATATATGACATACCAACATCTGTGTTAGAATGCACTCTTTCTTTATATTATTTGGATAGAAAAAAAATGAGCTTTTTTCTCCATAGTCTTTAGACAAAGTAATGCAGGATGGATCTGCCTTGATTATTCTGTATTTTGCAGCACAGCATCATGGGAAGGCCATGAACATAATTTCTTTATCATTTGAAATGGCTAGTAAAATAAGTTTCAGGAATAATCAGATCTTTTTTTAAAATATAAAAAGTCCCAAAGTCTTACATGTTTTTCTGTTGAAATAGGAGTGAATTTCCAAATATCTCCAAACTCCTTTTTGTACTATTGCTTAGGTATATGTATGTTTATAATATAATGCTATTTCTAATCAGTAATAGTTCTAGAAATAATAATATTTATTGTATTATTGGTATTAAACTCATTAGCAGGGCCTGAGGAGTTGGACATTTTTTTTGAACATTTTGTTTTTTACTTGGGTGACAAATAGTGATTTCATGACTACCTAACTAGGTGACGAGAGAGTGAAGATACACATACAGACATATACATACACATATACATTGCTTCAAGGAGCTTCATAATCTATTAGAAGACATGCACAAAAAATAATTATATCATGGCAAATACATGTAGCAGATACACCAGCACCTTACACATATTTCCTTTCTCACAGTTTCCTTTCATGAGAGCCTGATTACCACCAGCTACTTCTAGGTTGTAATTTTCTAGATGCTGGAGCCCATTCCACGTGGGTGAGGGACAGGTCAGAAGTTCCAGGGAATTAACCGTTTCCATCAAGGAGCATTCTACCAATGAATGATTAGAGTTGGATAACTCTATTGGCATGTTCCGCATTGGCTTTCGAGGTTCCCAAGTGGAAATAAGCTTTAATCACCTACAATAACTTTAAAAATAATATACCTTTATTAACTCTTTTTCTTCCCTGTCTCACTTCCCCAGTCTGCTACCAGTGTTTCTTAGGATCACCTTTAAATAAATAACCTGCCCTTGAATCCTTCTCTGAATATTTCTGTGAGAACTCAAATAAGACAATGAAGTAATAAAAAAATAGCCATGGGAGCAGCGATCAGGTATACCTTCCATCTAGAGATGATCATGTGAGATTTTGGACAAGATGAATCTGGGATGAGTCTAAAGAGAGGAGTAGGAATTATTGAGGTAAAAGGTGTAAGGATTTCATCCTAAGAAAAGTAGAGCTCTTGACAAAAACCACTAAGATGAAGATTATCTTGGTGATGTTTCAAAAGAACCAGAGAAATTCTTAACTTCCGAAAAATAAAATTGGGGGAGGAAAATGTAAGATATCTGGTTGAAGAAATGGTAAAATTGGGCTGGAATTTTGGCCAAGATACGTGTTGAAGGACAGAGGTATAAAGGAGTAAAGGATAATTATGATAGCCCCTAGGCCAACCATGGGATCTGAGCTAGTTTGGGATTAAACAGAGATCAGGAGAAACTGATATACTAGGAGAAAAATGCAATGTCCTAGTATAAATATCCAAATGGGATTGAAGAATAAGTGAATAAGAAAAAGTGAAAAATAAAATAGGTAGTCATGATCAGAATTTCAACACTGGTGATTAAAATTGGAGAGGTAGGTAAGTTCCTGATGACGTTGGCCGGAGTGAGCCCCACGTGTAGCAGGTGTGGAGTCAGAGAAAGGACAGAACTGCGAGGCTCTGGTTGTAGGTGGCATGTTCATCCTGAAAGAGTGTGAGCAGGCTGGGGTAGAGGGAAAGATTTCAGTGTAGAATTCATCATGGGTAGAAGGGATAACCGTCATCTCTCTCTTTGTTGGTCAATTTTTTTTTGGTACATTGTTTCAATATTCCCCCATTCATAATTACAGATTTCTATTATACTTGAAGGTTATCTGTGTATGGGTTTAACAAAAAGAATTAGTTACAACTAAGTAATTTCAAGGAATTGTAATATCATACATTATCATAAATATTTTAAAGAGATTTCTATACAGATCATTTAATCATTAATGTACCTCAAAAAAGTTGTTCCTTAGAGTTAAAGAATCTGAAGATGATACAAGTTATAAGACTTGGCCTTACAAAACTAAGGTGTGATTCTTGGTCTCCCCAATGTAAATTTAGAGCCCTCACTTTTCTAAGGCATCAGTTCAGTGGCACACGGTGTAAGGAACAAACGTTGAGTTCGCCCCCTGGTGAGTCACAGAGACTACCCCGGGTGGAGTTGTCGCACAAAGGATTCTTTATTTGCAGCAGATAAGGAGATCATGGGGAATAACTTCCAAAGCCATGACTTCCTGAGTAGGGGTGAGGAGGTTCCTTTTATTTAGGGTTCATCATTGTGTGTAGAGGCAGGCAAAAGGTCACGTGTGCATCTTAATGGAACATGCCTATGCATACATTGTATGTTATGTAAATGAGGCTTGTGCTCCTCTTTGGGCTGAGATTTTAGTATTATAAAGAGGCGGAGGTAACTGTTGCCACTCCATAGGTCACTGGTCACTCCATGGCCATCTGTGCAGGTGTGAGTCGGAGACTGAGCTCAAACTGGTCTGGGTGGTTTGGGCCTCAGGAGCTCTTTGTCAGGGCAGTGGTTATTGCCTTGGGGGTAGTTTCAGCTTCTACCTTGGGATGCTTTGACCATCGTGGAGTTTTTTTTGCCTGAGTTAAAAGATAAACTGGAAAGAAGAACTTAAGGGAAATGTGAGATAAAGGTCAGTTGGTACATGCAGTTGGACACTAAACATCAGGTCCTGGGGTCAATCACATGAGGTCTTGCTGGTGACAGTGTAAGGCCACTACATGGAGTCTATCCTACATAGCTAGGCTTGATTTTTCCTCTTTGAGGGCCCAAGGTAAAACCTGTACTTTTCCTGTGCCCTAAAGCCTCGGCAATACAGGCTTGGATAAAAGCATCTCTATTATTGGGAAACTGAAGAGTGTCTTAGGGGAAGAAGTGTGTTTCCATTTTGCCTTGTTCATCCTGAAAACCTATCACAGTATTATTTCTTTTGATCTGTATCATGTCTGTAGGAGAGAATAACATATATTGAAATATCTAAATGAGACTTCATTTTCCCCAAGCTTCACTAAAAAATTGAATAAGCTTCAGTTTCCCCAATTATTATACTCACAGGCTTAAATAAAAAGGAAATCTACCTTCATTTTTATTTGTGTGTATATGTCTTCCTTTGATCATGGGAAAACTTCAAAGAACAGTAATTTTAATATTTCATTAGGGTTTTTAGAGTAGTTGCTCTCAACCACTCGTGGAGGGAATTTTATACTCAGTTAACTTCTAAGTACTACAAACAATATACCCGTGTTTACTTTGCTGACTGTCTTAGTATTAGCAATTTCCTTTTCCTTTTTGTAGCAATATGATGGGTAAATTATAGGATAGTGTATTGTTATTAAGTGGAAAACAATATATTTAAGAAGAGATCCTTTTTCCAGATGCTATTTCAGTGCTACTATATAATTCTGATTTGTATTGTACTTATACTTAAATATTTCATGTAATTTGAACCTTTTGAAAGTTCATAGATAAGTCATTCAGTTGTAAATTTTATTAAACACTGCTAACATATTTTGCTGCATCTTTTTAGGGGAAATTTAAAAGAAAATAATTTGTGCTTGCATGAATCCAGAGTATGAAAAGTTCTTTTCTGGCACATATATTAGTGACATTATTGTACAAAATATTTGTTATGTTAAAATAACTCAAAAATAAGACCTCATTTAAAATTTGTATGAAAATTGTGATACAAAAATTATTTTAGTAATTTTCTCTATCAGAAATAAAAGTATTTAAAATTAAGAAAGATTATAGGAAAATGATGGTGGTGCAGGAGTCCGAGTGCTAAAATGGGAGTCATGTTAGGAAATATGGATATACCGCCAGGATATATTTTGAAGTAGATTACAGAAACAGGACAACTAAATGTTTTATGTGGTAATGGATTGGCTCCTGGGCCCATAAAAGAATTTATTACAACATTTGGTGAAATCAAATAATCGGGATTAGAAGTTAGTATTATACAAATGTTAATTACTGGGATGGTTATACAGTGATCTTTAAGGAATATACACTGAAGTGTTGGGGCACTTGGGTGGCCCATTCTGTTGGGCATCTTATTCTTGGTTTTGGCTCGGGTCGTGATCTCAGGATCATGGGATCCCCCACATTGGGCTCCACACTCAGCAGGGAGTAGACTCTCTCTGCCCCCTCCTCCCCCATGTGCACTGGCTTTCTCTCTCTTTCTCTCTCAAATAAAAAAATAAATCTTAAAAAAAAAAAAAAAAAAGGAAAGAAAAGAAAAGAAAGATACACTGAAGTGTTAAGAGATAATATAGCCTTATGTCTTCAAGTTACCTTCAAATGGCTAAAAAAGCGACCAGATGAGGAGGGGTGTGGAGATAGAAGGTAAATGTAAGAATTTGACAATTGGGAAATCTTTTCTGTAAGTTTAAAATTACTTCAAAATTTAAAAAAAAAAGTTTAAAATATGAATGAAAGGTAGCTCGTATGTTCTAGATGCTTATATAGAGCAGGCTTAGAAGATGGGGATAGTGTCCTCCTGTGAAGCAAAGGACAGGCATGCTTCCTGCTCTGTTGAAAAGATTTTTTTTTTTTTCTTCAGAATGTAGAGTAGGCAAGTTGAATGCCCATTATAAAATATTCCTCTTTTCTTAAGCCAGAGTTTCTCTTCTATACTGTGACCAACTGTTTATGCATTTGTCATCTGGTCCTCCTCCTGTTACCCTCTGGGAATAGGAGCTCTGGTACAAAGAAACATAAATAATGTAACAACCGCTATCATGGTGTATAATAATATCCTTTGTTTCTGAGCTCAGGATTCTTGTGTCTTCTGCAAGAGTATTGAAGCTCCGGCAAGCTAATTTGTCAGTCTGCAAGATGAATAAAATCTCAGAGTTTCACAGTTCCTAACAACTATACTTTTTATTAGCTAAAATCCTCACCTCCTTCAGAAATTAAAACCAGTTTCACCTGAAATTTAGACTGAACCTGAGTTAAAATTAGTTTATCTCTCTTCCATGAGAACCGAGATCTTTGATACTGAGATTATATCTCTAAGAACATAGCATGCCTTCCTATTTGGTTATGTGTCTCGGTGTCTCTTGCTGGAATTTAAAATTTTCTTAATAAGGTTCTTGGAAATTGATTTTAAATCTTTTTTTTTTTTTTTTGTATTTAAAATGTGTTTGTGATTATGTGTGTTTAAACAATGTAGAGTTGAGTATTGGTCTGTTTAATATCTGACTTTAGGTTAAGTCCTTTTATATTTAATGCAATTCCAGATATGGTTGGCTATACATCTGTCATAAATGCTTGTTTTATATTTATCCTACTTGTTTGTTGTTTCTCTCCGCTTCTGCTTTTTTCCCAGTATTCTACATTTTTATAGATTTTATTTTTCCCCCATATTGAATTTTAGCCAAACCTAATGGTTGTTCTAGAGATTAAAAAGTTACCCGTAAATTATCCCGTTTTATCTCCACGTAATATCCTGCTATTTTACAGTGTAAGAACGTGACTACAATATTTCTAAGAGTATGAGTTCTCTCTAAAGCCTTCCTCAGCAACTCAGTCTCTACTCACTTCTCATTCCTCTGAAAAGTTGTAGTTCTCATAACCATCTGTTAGTTTAGTAGATACCACAGTTTATTGAGATTGTTGCTTATTCTTTTTACATGCATATGTCGTATCTCCCATCTGCATTACAGAATCATGCAGGGAAGGGATTAATCTTACATTTTTCATGTCTATTGTGACTTGAAGAATGCTGTGCAAATAGTTGATCACAATACATTATCTTGTTTTTCTTTTTATGATATAAAGATAATTTGAAACATTTAGCAAACATTTCTAAATAGTCCTCATAATTAGATGTTTTAAAGTTAGCTGATAAAATTTTAATATAGCAGAATATGATTAACAACATTAATAGATCACTGATTAGTTTAGGCACTGTATATGTCTAATTTATTATTTATGCAAAAATGACATAAAATGTTTTTATTTAAATTTTATAGCTGAGAAAACTGAAGCAGAGAAAATTTACCATTTGCTTACAATTATAGCAGAAGGCAGTACCCTGAGAATGTGTAAAAAAGAGAGACAAATTTGCTGTGTAGTTCACCTTTACCGAAGCCTCAAAGAACTTGTACAGGTTTTTGAGAAAAAAAAAAAAAATACCTCACAGTAAAAACATCACAGAAGTCATTAATAAGTTTCATTCTATTAATTTATTTAAATTCCATTTAGTTAACACAGTGTAATATCAGTTTCAGATGTATAATATAGTGATTCAACACTTCCATACAAGACCCAGTGCTCGTCACAATAAATGGACTCCTTAATCCTCATCCTCTATTTCCCCCACCTACCTTCCCCCTAGTAACCATCAGTTTGTTCTCTATAATTAAGAGTTTGTATCTTGGTTTGCCTCTCTCTCTTTTTTCTTTCCCTTTGCTCATTTGTTTTGTTTCTTAATTCCACATATGAGTGGAATCATATGGTATTTTGTGATTTTCTGACTTATTTCACTTACCATAATGTGTAACTGCATCCATGTTGTTGCAAATGGCAAGATTTCATTCTTTTTATGGCTGAGTAATATTCCATTGTGTATGTATATGCACCATATCTTTTTTATCCATTCATCAGTCAGTGGACACGGGCTATAATTTGGCTATTGTGGATAATGGTGTTATAAACTAGGGGTACATATATCCGTTTGAATTAGTATTTGTGTATTCTTTGGGTAAATACCTAGTAGTGCAAATTCTGGATCACAGGGTAGTTCTATTTTTACATTTCTTAGGAACCTCCATCCTGTTTTCACAGTGACTGCACCAGTTTGCATTCCCCCACAGTGCAAGAGGGTTCGCCTTTCTCCACATTCTTGCAAGCACCTGTTGTTTCTTGTGCTGATTTTAGCCATTCTGACAGGTGTGACGTGATATCTCATTGTAGTTTTGATTTGTATTTCCCTGATGATCAGTGATGTTGAGCATCTTTGTTTGTGCCTGTCGGCCATCTGTGTGCTTTGGAAAAATGTCTGTTCATGTCTTCTGCCCATTTTTAATTAGATTATTTGTTTTCTGGGGGTGTTGAGTTTGATAAGTTCTTTACAGATTTTGGATACCAACCCTTTATCAGATATGTCATTTGCAAATATTTCCTCCCATCCCATAAATTGCCTTTCTTTTTATTTATTTTGAAAACAAAAACAAAATTTCAGAATCAAGGCAAGCTATTACAGCAGTAACAACATAAATTGCCTACTCCGTATGTTCCACTTTCAGTGTGATGTGATGAGATGTGGATGACTATTCCTGGAATATACACCAAGGAAAATGATAAAGGAGAAGTTCCCCAAATTAAGAATCTGGGAGTGTATATATAGGATAGCTGACCCTCCCTATCAACTCCATGAGGGGAAAAAAACGGTCTTCCTAGAAACCAACCAACCAACCAAATCTTTTGATGTGTTAATGATGAGCTCTGGATTCCCCCTTTTAAATGTAAATGTATGCTTTGAGGAGACAAGTCTTTCTGGAGGTCTCTATTTTATCATCTTTTAACTTCCTAGGTTTGTATTAAGACATGGGTTCCAGTTTTCTGTGCTCAGAAAGCCTGTAACTGTGCCGAAAGGTGAAAATATTCTTATTACTTCCCAACAAGCCACAGTAAAAACAGAGGATCTGGGTTTGCGAAATCTGTGGCTACTGCTGTTACCAGAACCAGAACATAACAAAACACATTCTTTCTAAACTTCAAAACTCTAACAGGGGCATAAAAAAATATTTAAAAAAATAGACAATTGGGGGACAATCTAGGATTTAAGATAGTGAAATGTTTGAAATCAAAAGTTAAGTGAATGAGATTAAGTAGTAGCCTAAGAAAATAAAACACAAATTTAGTCAAATGGAAGATAGATTTGAAAAAAAAAAAAAAAGTTATCCAGAAAAAATCACAGCAAAAGAATGGAATGTATGAAGGGGAGTTTAGGAGACTTGAACAATAGCGTGACAATGTCTAATATATTCTAAATTCCTTATAAGGGAAACTCTAAGTGAGACGGATTTACCAATATGACCAATAAAACCGTGAAGCAGAATATAATCCCACTGATCTTCAAACTAATCCAGGATGTAGAATTAAAAAGCATATTCCAAAACTCCTTTTATGGAGTTCACATAAACTTGACACCCAGATTTGATAAGGATTACACATGAAAAGCAAATCTCATTAATTTATATTAATACCAAAATACTAAAGATAAAATTGGGAACCTAGTCCAGCAATATATTAAAAAAAATGATACTATGTTTTGGCAAAGTCGACAATGAGTTTATTCCCAGAGACGGAAGTTGTTTTAACTTAGAAAAACATTCACTAAAGTTCACTTTATTAATAAAGGCAAAACTTGGGAGGCCTGGGTCGCTCAGTTAAGCATCTGCCTTAGGCTTGGGTCCTGGGATCCAGTGCCATATCCCATGTTGGGCTCCTTGCTTAGTGGAGGGCCTGCTTCTCCCTCTGCTGCCACTCCCCCCGCTTGTGCGTTCACTTGCGCTCTCTGACAAATAAATAAACTCTTAAAAATAAAGGCAAAACTGATGTGATCATGTCAATAGAACTAGAAAAAAATGATTGAATTTAACAGTCAAGATAAAACTACAATTCCTAGCTAATTATAGGTACGGAGAACTGTTACATCCACACAGAGTTGTTACTATTAAAATGCAGTGGCTTCAGCAACAATAGCAAGTATCGCACTTGTAAGACATTGACAATATTCCCTCTTGAAGAGCAACACAGTGCCACACATAAAGGGAAACTTTATTTCTGACAGAACTAGCACCGAAGGTCAGTGGGATGAGTTTTTACCTTATATGGAATGATGAAAAAAATTTTCACACTGTACATACACATCAATTTATAGTTGATTAATTTTTAAATTTGAAAGGCAAAATTATACTTTTTCAGAAGAAAATAAAGGTCCTATGTTTATGACCTCAAGGCTGGAAAAGATTTTCTTAATGAGACACAATAAGGCAAGCAGTAAAGGAACCACTAAGAACCATTAAAAAAATTCTGTTTATTCACAGATTCACTAAGAGTGAAAAAATGATTTAAAAATTGAAATGAGATAGTTGTAATATATAAAACCAAATTTCTGTATGCAGTATGACAGTCCTTATTGAAATTACACAGAAGCCATTCAACAGACCTGATATCCAGCCAGGAGGCACCTGGCTAGATGGCTTCACCTATTGTTTGCTGCCACTATCAATATTGATTGGTGCTCATGCCATAAATTAAGTATATGGGATATCCTCCCTGACATGTCACAAAATGCATAGATCTGTGTTGAAAAAGCTAAGAAACAAAGTAATCTTGAGGAAACCCCCCACAATTTATATATACATTAAAGCTGTGTACCAAAATCGGGCCTATATATAGTTTATATAACACATGAGTAATGATTCACATATAGTAACCGGATTAAGGTAGTTACATATAGAGATGAAGGGAATAAGAATATGATGAATTGGAAAGGAAAAGAAAAATCAAAGTAGAACCCAGATTTTTCCTAGTACAGAGCAATGAAACTAGTCATGAACTAGAGAATGGTCAAGTCCTATCTACACTTGAGTTTTTATATGTCTGTACATTAGTGTGTACGTAGACATGAGTGTGTATGTGTGTACCGTATGAAAACTGTTACTTCCATTAGCAATTTGGCATATCCCATTACATAGCCAGAAAGAATTTTTTTTTCTTTAAAGCATGGAAAGTTTAATAATGGGAAACCTTGCCCAAAGGAAAAGTCCTGACTACTATTTATAAAGATAGCGTGTGGAACTATCCACTAAAAAATATAAAACAACTTTATGCAGTGCAACTAGAGTTTCCACTCTTTTAATTGGATCAGTAAATATTTAAGCAGTGCTTAACAGGGAAAACAAACCAATCATTCATTTTGTTACCGTAGTTTGCATTCTTATTTTTCAAAAGAAAACTTGCAATGTATGATTGTAAATTGCAGAACAGAATCCCATCATCTTAGCCTCCAACGCTGTAGTTTGCTTGTGAGTTAATAGAAAAGCAATGTGAGAAGGATTTTTCTGCAGGACAACGCTTCTAGTTGTGAATCTTTAGGGAAACATATCACTTGCTGAGAAGCAGTGACTTTAAAAATAGAACTCATTGCTATGCATATTAGTGGACAACCTGCTGTTCCAGACATTCTAAAAGGAGTTATCCTGGCTCGAGCAGTAAATCAAGCCTGAATTTGAGAGTGAGTGCCCTCACTTAAATCATTATTGTGCTGTAAGCATGCTATAAGCCGTACTGGAGCCGTGGGGCCTTGTACAACACATACTGGGAGGCAGAGGGAATCAGTGCTGACAACCTGCCACTCTGCTTAATTTTCATTACTTTGCTGCCGATCAACAACGTACAAAGTATCGGATTGAAGCCATAGCCACACTTCCAAACAGGTCACGTGGCAGTGATTAAAAGAAGAAGAATTTTCAGTGCTAAATCAATATGCTTTATTCTCCTGGAAGTTCCTGTCATTTTGAAGCTAGAAATCTGGTTCTACAGCTGAGCTCTAACTAAAATGAATGAGGTATGATGTGTTACAAAATTGTTGTTTTAAAATACACTAGTGACCAGAACACTAAACTATAATTATAATGGGAAGAGTTTGTACTGCGAGTCACCTTTGTTTTTCTGAAATCTCATTAATCTTTATCTTTGCTAATTATAGCTTTGAATTTAGCTTGAGTATGCATATATTTTGGAGGAAAATGGAAATTATTGGGAAATTTAATGCAGACAAATTGAAACCCTCTCTCAATATAGAAAATCTGGAATACCCAGTACCCGACACCACTACCATACCACCCGTCAGAAAAGTGAGATTTATTGTCATCTGATTCCTTTCAACTTGTATAGATCCAGACATCTTTCCAACTACGATAATTGAAATAAAGCGGTTTTACCAAAAAATAACATAGTACATATAATATGTATGTGCAGCACATAGACGTTTTCTTATTTTCAGATATAGGATCTAAGCTATTTAGGCTATTATCATAGTATTTCAACATGACATATTCTAGCTAAAATAGTATATTTGCTTATGTAATTAATTAGAATTATACTGTTTTAAATCTGTTAGCTCTAGTGAATGACTCTATATCAACAGAATCATAGTAAAAGAAATTCCATATACTATTTCTTCCCGATAGGATTTAATTATATGTTGCCAATAGCTAGAATCTGGCAGTTGGGAAAGCTTCGCTTGTCTTTTGGATAAAAATGGTTGGCTAAAGGCAAGTCACAAAATTTTCCTTTCCCTAATCCAACAAGAAATGAACAAATATATACTGTGTATGTATATGTGTGTGTGTGTGTGTGTGTGTGTATATATGTATGTATTAATACAAAAGCAATGTGTGTGACACATGGCATGCATATTTACATTTAAATCATTATTCTGCAAGCATTACGTAAGCCATACAGAGGCATGGGGCCTGTACAATACATACTGAGAAGTGTAGGAGAATTATATATGTATAGATAGAACAGTAATTCTTGGCGCACCTGGGTGGCTCAGTCGGTTAAGCGTCTGCCTTCAGCTCAGGTCATGATCCTGGGGTCCTGGCATGGAGCCCCACATCAGGCTCCCTGCTCAGTGGGGAGCCAGCTTCTTCCTCTCCCTCTCCTGCTCTCGCGTGCTCTTTCTCTCTCAAATAAATAAAATCTTTAAAGTAAAAGAACCATAATTCTTAGTAAATTATCAGCTTTATACATTTTATATTATATATACATATAATTTTTCTCTTTATAGAGACAGAGAAGCACCAAGACATACAAGAAAAGAGAAAATGCCTAGTAACTTGAACTACAAAAAAACAGAACAGCATATTGTGGGTATCCTACCAACACGGATGCTGTTCCTTCATGATTATTTTTCCAAGGAGTTTAATAAAATTTTGCTAAAGTTCCTGCGCTGTTTGCTCACAAAGGATCAGCTCCAGATTAGCCCTACTTATCCCTGTTGACTTCTCTAATAATACTTCCTTGAATACTTAGTTTTAGAAAAGTAGATGGTACACTTTGCCCAGCTCCTCAAGAGAGAAGGCCAAACAGGCCTTAGAAAATAAGTGAAGGAAGTCTAGAACAATTCACCCATTCTATAGCAGCACAAACAGACGTTCTATAATAATCCCCCATGTAGGCATAAGTGAGACGAAACAAGAAAATAACAAGAAATACCAAGGGGAAAAAAAATATAGAATTCAAACTATACAAAAACACTTCAGAGGGAATGGGAGGGAGTGACAAAGTTAATAACGAAAGAAGACACAAAATTCTAAAGAAGTGATGACCCAACACTATTTTTTAGCAAGAACAATTATTTTTTCTTTTAAAAAGACAAAGCAAATGTACTTTGAGACGTAGTACATTTCACCTCTGTGTTCTTTGTATTACTACCCTGTACTCTTTCTTATGCAATTCCGTTCTAATTCTAAAATATTATGTGATACAAAAATGTTATAAATTGAATTTTTAGTTTATATTTGTACTTATTTAATGCGTTTTCATTGCATCTTTGTGTCTGTCAGCCCTGCAATTTGGATTATAAATTCTTAGAGCATAAATAAAATGCAATACTGCATGTATCATAATTGGAGGAAATTTTGCATGATTAGACATTTAATAAATGTCTGAGGATATTTTTGCTCAATTTCTCTTAAGCGGTTTAAAGTGTTTTACTCAGGGAATCATCTAATTTTTATTTTGCAGTAAAATAGTGTGTGATGGGGAACATTATACTTTTTATAAGTTTCAAAATATTTATTATTATTTCCAGAAGCAATTAAGTAAAATGGTTTTTATATTGCTTATGTTGGCTTTCTGCACGGTCCAAACCCCATTAATGACCATGTTATTGTTCTGCTTCTGGGTTTATCTAAACTTAATTGCATCAAATAATGTGTTTTTATAATACTTTCCCCAGAATACGTTCCAAAATTGTTTCAAGGTGTAGAGTCCAACAATTGAGTAGCAGTTTAAATAATTAAATAATTCATAGGTATAGGTTGCTTCCATTCAGCCAGGTATTATGGACACCGAGGACCTAGCTCCCACCCAGTTTCCCCTCCCCACAATTTACAATCTCAAAAAATGAGAGTACCCACATTCCAGTTCATAGCAGGATATGAGCAAAAATTTTTAAGAAAATGTTATTTTAGCATCAGGCAATCTTTCAGTGGTCATGAAGGGCAGACAGAGGTATAAGGTTGGTACCTGCACGTTATAGGTGGAGCCTTGAAAGTGTGTCAGGGTTTGGAGGTTAAGTGGAATAATTCGTATTTCAAGAGAAATAGCATGAGCAGAAGATCTATACTTCTGTCAATAGTCCATCACGTCTATAGTTAGCAGGGGATAAAGGAGGGAGAAGCAAATGACTGGAGACAGTGACCAGATGTCATAAGCCCTTGAAAATCAAGGGAAGTGTAGACTTGTAAAATGACTGGGAAGCACTGTAATATTAGGGTAAGAGGGATTTAATCCAGAACTGAGATTTGGAGTGTAAATGTGACCTCTTCCTTTAATCTTATTTGCACAACCATTCCAAAATGATTAAAATTGACGTAAATATTAACTTTTTTCAGAAACACACTTCAGTGTATTATTTATTGAGCCCGATCTAATACCTTTACATCAATAACCTGAAACCTTTTAAGTATGAATATGGCTTGTCTACAGTTCTCCAATAGAATATTCTCTTAGAAAGGAAAATAATTTGTTTAGGTCTTTATTAGCAATGCATCACAACACACCATTTTTATGCTTTTTAAAATAATTTCCAAGAATGATAAAATAGATAATAAAGGAAATAGAAATAACTGAACAATAGGACAGTATTTAAACATTCTTAAAACAGTGATCATTAGTTGAAGATTACTACAATAATCAATTAGTCAATTCCACTCAGAAAAGGAAAACCAAAGATGTTAAATTACACAGAGAAGCATTTGCAATGTGCCAACCATTTGTATATCACTTAAAGCAACTATTATGCACATGTGAGGTGTAGGAAATGGAAACTCAGAGTTGGTTACTTACCAAAGACCCCCACTTAAAAAACTTAACTGACAAACCTATACTATTTATCAGTTGCCTTTTACCTTCTAGAAAATCCTTAATGAAGGTATCGTTTAATGAGAGTACAGCAGAAAAGAGGAAAAAGAGGAATTGAATTATAAACTCTGAAAGCCATTAAGACATAGATTGAAAATTATCTCAAAACGTGTTTAGAAATTCTGAAATATGAAACACCTGGAAAACACTATAAAGTCAAGAACAATTATAGCATTTGTAAGAATATTATATATTAGATTAATGATAAAAATGTTCTCAATTTGGGAGGTAAGATATGATCAATAATCTTATAAAATTACAGTTTCTCTTGACTGAAGTGGGAGAAAAGGTTTTCATCAAGCTGAAGGATTTTAAATATTCTAAAGAAAGAAAAAACAGAAAAGGGATTTACCAAGTCTGTGTGTGTGTGTGTGTGTGTGTGTGTGTGTGTGTGTGTGTTTAAGATTTTATTTATTTATTTGAGAGAGTGAGAGAGAGAAAGCAGGGGGAAGGTGTGGAGAGAGAAGGAGACTCCCCACTGAGCAGGGAGCCCGATGTGGGACTTGATCCCAGGACCCTGGGATCATGACCTGAGCCGAAGGCAGACGCTTAACTGACTGAACCACCCAGGTGCCCACCAAGTCTGTTTTCATAAGCTTTCAAAAACAACCAATCAGGAAATGACCTTGCAATTATATCTAACACCTTAAATAAATATTCACTGCTGAAGTCACTTTGGGATTTAATACTTTTCCTCAACTATTTTATGTTAGTTAAAATTATACTTGTCAAAGTAAAAAAAAAAGCATATGTAAACTCTTTAATACAGAATATATTATTATTAAATTCATGTACTCATACGTGTTTGCCTTCCAATGTATGTGAGATTATTCCTAATTTTAATATACACTCATTTTAATGTATATTCATTTTACATCTCAGACAGCCATATTTGAACTTTCTAGGGTTTATTAATAAGCCTTATATAATCTACTTTCAGTTTAAGTAGGTATTGATAAGGCCATGGTTATAGCTCCAACTCCTGTGTGGAATAAAAAACTTTGGCAGTTTTCCAATGGTTACATGAAAATATGTTATTTTCACCAGTAGACAAGGAGGTAAAAATTAAAACCTGTTGTCATACCATTCATCATGTATCAGTTAGGCAAATAATTTTAAAGAACACTAGCCTAGAGTGTGTAGTGAAATGTTAATTATCTTAAATTAATCTTGGAAACATAAATTGCCACATTTTTAAAGTAATCTCTCAATACGTATTAAAATTCATATTTCACAATGATCCAGCATTTCCACCTTGGAGGTCTGTCTTATAGAAATGCTAATATAAAGATGAATATATTTAATTAAATGAATATCCATATTGAAATATGCAAGTTTTAAAATGATGCCATTAAAAATAAGCAAACTAAATATATAACAACAAATATATTCAAAGGAGGAAATCATGGCAGGCTACACACCAAACAGTTAATATTGGTTTTATAAAGGGATTAGAGATGTGAAGAGAACTAAATTTCTGTTTATTCATTTATTATATATTTATTGAATTCCTACTCTGTTACATTTATCTTTTTAAGAGTGAATAATATAGCAGCAAACAAAACAAAGTTATTGTCCATAGGGGATTTATATTCTAGTAGAGAAGACAGATGTTATACATATATATATATATATATTTTTTTTACAATGTCAGATAAGTGCTTTCAACTAAGTAAAATTGTATGGAGCAGAAGACTAAAATATATTAATTCAGAATGAATGTTTCTGAAAATATAAAATAGGACAGAGATCTGAATGGAATAACTCCTCTATTGCTCATTTTCATATACATTTTGTTATTTTCAATTGATCAAATAAATAAAGCAAATTACCAAGAATATCACAGATTCATAACCCAGCCGGCTACATTGAAAATAAATGTGACCAAGGCTGTAATAATAGGCAAATTAGTGCAATCTGATCTCAATTACTGGAAAGAGTGTAAAGGATATAAGGGTTAATCTAGGCTCCAGGATCACTTTTTATATTTGTTATTTTTAATGCTCTAGAATTGTCACATTAAAAAAAAATGAAGTCTCTATTCTGTCTTAGACATAACAATTCCTTTTCTAAAAGCTTTTAGAACTCTTTTTGGGATCTCTGGAGCCCATTAAAGTAAACTTCATCTAATCCAAATGCCCACACATATGGTGTCTTGTTGTGCATACATTCTTGTGATGATCTGAACCATGACTAGTCATAGCATCGTCTCACATAGAGGCAGGGGCATGGATTCGATGACTCATTTTACAGAACTCTACAGAAATAGAACTTACTGAATGGATTAAAAAATAAAACTTTCATCTTTATGTTAGCAAAGCTGTTGCTACTTTTTGAAGAAGTTTCCAAACCTTCAGGATGAAAATCTGTAGGGGGTAGCTTAAAGGAACTTCCTTGAATATATTTTGAAGTTGAATCTCCTTCTCTAGCAGAAGGTGAGCCTCTTGGAACATGCTTCCAGTATTCAGAGCAGGATCTCCGTGAACCCAGTATTCTTGGTCTCAGAATCTGGGTGTGTTACCTAGTAAATTACACACTTGTAAACCATCTTATCAAACAGGACTGAGGTAGAGATCGAAGGAGATATTTAGTGGGAATTCATCATGAAAAGTCGGATGTCATTATAAGAAGTTATTCTTATATAACTATTTCATTAGATTTTACTTCCTCGATCAAATGTTATAATTTTCACTTAGTAGAAATTTTTAAAATGTAAGAATTCTTTTGTTAGAATTGTCTAGGTACTGTATATTACTTGAAGTTAATAGATTGAAAGAAAGATCAAGGTCATGACCTCAGGGTACAAATGCAAACTCTAAATATGTTAAATAACTTCCTTTTTTTGTTTGTAGGTTATAAGATTTTCCACAGAAGAGGTGATACTAGGTGATACTAGGAATAGAAATGAAGATTCAGTTGTATAATGTAACATAAATTCTATATTAAATTATGCAACGACTGAAAAAATATTCAGTTTTGAGGACCTTGCAAATATTATGTTGATAATTCCATTGAGTTAAAACAGGAATCAAGCCTATTTTCTAATTCCCTTTCTGATAATTATAGAATTTTGCAAAATAAGTGAAAACAAAAACAAAAAACTAGTATTGTCTCTTTTTTTTTTTTTTCTGGAGAAGGTAAAAAAAATATTTCTTTGGACTTTTACTTTAAACAGAACTTTCTTCTTTCAATATATTAAGCTGTAGGTCTTAACATTTATCCAGAGCCAGGGGAAATGCCTGTGTGCCCACAGAGGCCGAATAGACTCACCTTAGATGAATATTTGGCACAACTAAATAGGTCATTGTGATTAGTTATGAATTCAGCTATTTTTTTTTTTTGATGCTAAAGTAAAAGTATATTTGTTTGTAAGTTTTCCAGAAAAGTTTGTGATTACCCTTTTTTGGGAAAGGGAACAAATACTGAAATGGTTACTAAGACTGAATACATGTATCTTAAGACTCTAGTGATAATGCTGAGTGATAATGATTGTATTTTGACAACTGAAATACGGGGATAAAGCAAGAAAGGTCACTGAGGCTCAACCAACATGGAGGCAATATCAATGGTTGGCAAAATGAGATACACTATAATAAGAACTCTAACTCAGAATACATGTGGTAGTAAATTAAACCTATTATTTTATTGACTTAAAGTTGCTAATTTACAGTAATTATTATATTGACTTTAAAAGATGTTTCATTTTTCTGGGTGAAAGACCTAAATATGAGGCAGGAAAACATCAAAATCCTAGTAAAGAACACAGGCAGTAACCTCTTTGACATTGGCCATAGCAATTTCTTGCTAGATATGTCTCCTGAGGCAACGGAGACAAAAGCAAAAATGAACTATTGGAATTTCATAAAACAACCTTCTGCACAGCAAAGGAAATAATCAACAAAATCAAAAGGCAACCTTTAGAAGATATTTGCAAATGACATATCTGATAAAGGGTTAGAATGCAAAATGTATAAAGAACTTCCAAAACTCAACACCAAAAAACAAATAATACAGTTAAAAAATGGGCAGAAGATATGAACAGACATTTTTCCAGAGAAGACATCCAGATGGCCAACAGACACATTAAAAGTTGCTCAATATCAGTGATCATCAGGAAAATACAAATCAAAACTACAATGAGATATCAACTCACACAAGTCAGAATGCCTAAATTTAATGACACAAGAAACAAGTATTGGTGAGGATGTGGAGAAAGGGGAACCCTCTTAGACTGTCCTGAGAATGCAAAGTGGTGTAGGACTGTGGAAAACTCCATGGAGCTTCCTCCAAAAGTTAAAAATAGAACTACCCTAGGATCCGGCATACTCTGCTAGGTATTTACCCAAAGGATACAAAAATACTGATTTGAAGGAATTCATGACCACAATGTTTATAGCAGCATATCGGCAGTAGCCAAATTATGGAAAGAGCCCAAATGTCCGTAAAACAGAATGAAATCTTGCCATTTGCAATAACATGGATGGAGCTAAAGAGTATTCTGCTAAGCAGAATAAATCAGACAGACAAATACCATATGATTTCACTGGTATGTGGAATTTAAGAAACAGAACAGATGAACATGGGAGGGGGGGAGAGAGGCAAACCTGGAAACAGTCCTTAGCTATACAAAAAAAAACCTGAGAGTTGCAGGAGCAGAGGTGAGAGGGGGGATGAGTTAAATGGGTGATGGGTATTAAAGAGGGCACTTGTTACGACGATTACTAGGTGTTTTATGTACGTGATAAATCTCTACATTCTATACCAGAAAGTAATATTACAATATGTTAACTAGCTAGAATTTAATAAAAACTTGAAAAAAATGAAAAAAAAGTTTCATTTTTGTTACTTCAGGAAAAGCAGAAAAGTCAATGAATAAAGAGATTTTTTGAAATTAAGAGAAAATATATAACAAATAGGCATGTGTTACCTGATAATATGAATTTTAGTTTCAAAATACAAAGTGGTAGATGAAGATATAGTAGCATGAATATATATTATGGATCTATAAACACAAAAATTAAACATATATACTTTCACAGGCATGATCATTATATTGAAAGCTATTGAAAGATAAGTCATTGATGTATTTGGTAAAAAATGAATATGTCTAATATTAAATTAATATTGGAAAGGGTGTAGGACTAAATAGTTTCAAAGGAGAATGCTTAAAAATCAGACATTAAGATCAAAAAGCTGTCTTTAAATAAAAGTGATCTGTATTAGTAAAATAACAGATATGCTTAAAGAAGATAATTTATAAATATTTTCTAAAGGATCCTTAAGATTATTGCCCTCATTTGTTCATTCTATAAATATTTCAACATATCATTTGTAGTGGGAAATGCAGAAATTGTTTTTTCAGGGAGAATATTTGAAACCACCATTGATCCACTGTATTGCTAAAGTACAAAGGGGCTTCTTCTTATTTCTTCACTTCCAGATTTCTGATTTTAAAAATACAAATGGAAGTTCTAAGTAACATCACTAACTTCTTCTAATAGAAAAATAGAAAAGAATTCAGCAAGAAGTGTTTCATAATGTATTGTACAGAAAGAACTTTGTACCCAGGATTTATAATTTGGGAAAAACTCAATTTGTCACTTTCAAATATTGATGTTTGGCAATCATCAGCAATCACTTTAACAGTTTTTATTTAAATTTTTAGCTTACATAGAGTCAAAATTACAAAGAAGTATGTAGAAAGCGTTCTTATAGACTTTATGGTTTTGAAGTTCGGCCAGTGAAAACAAAAATATGTGCTTTTGCATACTTAATTTTCTCCGTTCTATTCATATTCTTAATTATGATTTGTTGTGGATATTGTGATTTTGGAGTTTTCCTCCTCAAATATCTAAAACGTGAAAATTAATTTTCACCTTTATTTGATTCTCATATGATAACGATTTTTTAAAAGCCCATATTTTTGTGAGAAAACTGGTCTGAAAATTATAAATAAAATTTAAATGCATTTTTTAAAGGCTATTAGTTTAGTCTTATGAATCCTAGTAACCAAAACAACTCTATAGATATATAGGAAAAGAAATAAGTAACATAAGAATGAAAGGGTTGAGATAAAATGGTTATAATTAGGAAACTCAATAATAATGAATTGTAAGAAATAATAAAATAATTCAACACTGCCACTACTTATTAGTTTACATATCTACGACAGAAATAAAACTAAAGCATAAGCAAAAGAAAATACTTATGATAGAAACTGAAATTTCACATTACCTAGTAACTAATTTTAAATAAAGCAAATTATGACTCTCATGGAGAAAAAATTTTAATGACAGAATTCTAAAAAAAAAAAATTCTAAATATTTAAAGAGTTGTACAGTTTTTATGAATGGAACAAATGAAATTGTAAAATATCAATTCTTCCTAAATTAAATGCAATCATAATATTTGGATAAAATGGCTACAGAACTTAACACACTTATTCTAAAACTTATGGAACAATATAGGCCAATAAAGAAATCAACTTCCAAGAAAAATTGAAGAATGCTCACTGAAGACATTAAAACATGCTGCAGAAATGTAAGAAATAATAGACTATCAGTAAGGAATAGAGAGCTATGCAATAGATCCAGGAATAGAGAGATTGACAAAGCTAATAACAATAATAGTATGCTACGTACAAAATTGAATTATAAGTATATTAAAGCCCTAAATGTTAAACTTTAAATAATTGGTTTTAGTAATAAAGTCACCACCAGTTCTTTTTTTTTTTTTTTTTTTTTTTTTTTTTTTTTTTTACTGATTGATATGGAGGGCTTTAAAAGGCTAGGTAGGGAGTTTTTACTTGTTCCTCTAAGACCTCTCTTGCTACCGAAACGCAGTCCACAGAGCAGCAGCAGAAGCATCACTTGGGAACTTGTTGGAAGTACAAAGGATCAGGCATCATCCCGTTTTTTTTTTTTTTTTTTTTTTTTTTTTTTTTTGAGAAAGAGCACACATGCATGAGCATGGGGGGGTGGGCAGAGAGAGAGGGAGAGAGAGAATCTTAAGCAGGTTCCATGCTTAGCAGGGAGCCTCCACACAGGGCTGGATCTCACCACCCCAAGATCATGAAATCAAGAGTTGGACGCTTAACAGACTGGGCCCTCCAGGTGCCCCCTAGAGGTGACTTTTCTTAAATAAGACTTCTAAATTTTTTAAAAAGAGCATATTAATCAAAATTAAGGATTTCTTTTCAGTAAAGAACACCCTAGATGTGGTTACCAGAGTTGACAGACGAAGAGAAAGCACTTTATAATTTTGAACACATAATTTCATAAAAGGCACTCTTGAAAATCAGGAACAACAAAAGCAAAAAACAAGACACCTAATTAAAAGCAAATGAACATACGAAGAAACAGTTCATTGAAAGCCAAATTGAACGGGTAACATGTATATGAAGAGATGTTCAAAATTACTGTTCAAATGGAAAATGCACGTTACAACAAAGAGATAATACTTTACAACCAGAAGATGAGCAAGAATTAGAAATATAGCAATGATTTTGATAATTGAGAATTCATAGTGCTGCTGGTGATAGTGTAAAATTACTATACATTCCTGAAAGCAGTCTGGAAATATTTAGTGAAATATGAATGATCTAGTAACTATAGTCCAGTTCCTCAAATTTATATATAATTATATATAAAAATATTTTCAATGAAATATGCATACATATTTATATCTATAAGCATATTTTGTTAGACAAATTATTTGTAGACCAGAGAGTTAAAGACACTGTAGGTGTTCAATACTAGAGGAAAAAATAATGGTAAATGAATCTATCTATAAAGCACCATGTGGAGTTTAAAAGGAAAACACTGGATGTACACATAATATGGACAGTTTCCCAAAACATAAAATAGGTAAATCAAGAAGTTCCACCTCTAGCAATGACTGACCAGTTCTTGTTAACTAGCCCTTCCATGAACAGCAACTATAAACTCTAGGGAAGAAAAATCTATCTGAAGTCACTGGAAACTGAAAAATAGCCAGTAGATATTGCAGAAAGTTGACACTTGGAAGGAGGAAATAGCACTGGACAGCTTTCCCATTCTCTGGCTTAAAGGCAGGCAAAAGTGGCAAAATCATGGAGAGAACACCTGCAGTTTCACTGGTTTAAAGAACCAGGTAGCTCAACCATAGCAACTTGAAAGGGAGGTGGGAAATCCCAGGTAGAAGAAAACCATAGAGAAACACTCTTACTCTGCTTATCAACTGCTCAGATCCCTGCCTGCCTCTCCCCTAAGAATGAATGGAGCAAGAGTTGAAGGAGCTCAGCTAAGGTGGAAAGAACTGAACTAAGATTCAGTTTTGGAATTAAGCTCCGTCATGTTAACTGACTACTAAAGCAAAAAGACATTCTCTTCGGAGGAACAAAACTGAACCTGAATATGGGATCTCTATAGTGTGTCATTTATAACATTAAAGATCTAATCCAACATAACTAGGAATATAAAGAAACAGAAAATGTGTTTGGCAGTCAAGATAAAAGGCAATTGAGACCAGCCCTGAGATCATTTGATGTTGAAATTAGCAGATGATGTTTTTACTACAGCTATGCTCAAGGATGTAAAGGAAATTATGTTCACAATAAATTTAAAAGAAAAAACACCAGAGAAATAAAACTGCAAAATATATCAAACAAATTATACAGTTGAGAAACATTATATCCAAAATGTGAAAAAAAAAAAAATCACTGGAAGAGCTTAACAGAGGATTGGAGATTGCAAAATAAAGGCCTAAGAAATTTGATGATAGATCGATAGAAATTATCAACTGCAAAAGACAAAAATTTAAAAAATCTGGAGGACCTATGGGATAATGTCAAAGTTTATGTATATAATTGAGACAGTGAAAGAAATAAGGGATAAAATGAGTCAGGAAAATATTTGGAAGAGAAATGGCTAAAAATATCCAATATTTGTGAAAGACAAGAGTTTACAGACTCCTACAGTTCATTGTGCCTACATACACGAGTACGAAGAAAACCACATTTGTATGCATCATATTAGAACTGATAAAACTAAGGATATAGAGAAACTCTAGAAAGCAGCTAAAGAAATCTATTATATACAAACATTTATCTGAATGACCAGAAACAATGGAAGGTGGGGTAGAACATCTTTGAAGTGCTGAATGAAATAGAAACAAAGATATTTTCAAAAAATCATCTCATCACATGAAACACTGTACTCCTGAATATGCTGAAGATTGCCTTCAGGCTGAAAGGAAATAATACAAGGTGATAAGTCACATTTTCATAAAGGAATCAAGGGCACTGGGAAATACAAACATGAGGGAATATGTAAAATATATTTTGCACTTTTCTATATCTTTGAAATACATATGAATTTAAAGAAAAAATTAACATTCTTGATTTATAATGCATGTATATGAAAGCTAAGTAGGCTGTTTGAAGTTAAGGATGAATATTCATTAACCACTAAATAATCTATGAGCTAAAGCTAAAATAACAATAGATAAATTAAAATGAAATTCTATAATATAGTCAGTCCAAAAACAGGAACAGAGCAAGAAAGCCAGAGTGGATAAACTGAAACACATAGTTCAGTAAAACAGTTTTAAAAAAAAAATTTTTTAAGTACTTGTTTTGCAAGTTACTCCTTCCTTAGTATTTTGCCAGATACGTACATATCAAAAATATATTTCAAATACAACTATGGAGCCACATGATAACAAGGAACAAAAGGTAAATTATGAAGTAAGAGAGAGGATTGTGAGGATTGATGATTAACTCAATGCATTTGAGGTTTAACAAAAAAGAATTATGCAGTTATACAACTGAGATTGAAATAGGAATTTATCATAAAATTAACATCACAATAGGTATGTAATACAAAGATACCTGTATAACAATTGGGAAGGAATGAAAGAATGTTGGCTAAATATAACATTTGCATGTGATTTAGTACCTCTTTTTGTATCTTCATGATGTGTAAAACATGCCTTCACTGCTTGATTAAGACAGAGTGCCTTTCAAATTACTAGAATAGACTAAGGAAAGCAACACTTACCCCTAGACCAAAAGACAGAAAACAGTATCATTATGAAAGTCCAAAGGCAGAGATAATAACACAGTAGTGTAGTGATATAATAACAGTAATAAAATTAAGTTAAAACAAATTTCATCCTTAACGTAGGATCTGAAAATTTAGTAGACTACTTCCGTGAAATAAAATCAAACTGAAATGCAAAATTACCGTTAAAATAATGAATGCCGATATATCAAGCCATCAGAAAAAAAAAGCTCTAATTGAAATACTTATATTACTAAACTGTCTTTATGCCAGTACCATACCATATTATGCACATAACATTTTGTTAAGAGGGTAGTTAAGTGTTTTTTCCCCCCACAAAATTAGTAATCAAAACAAAAAACCAAAAGTACACAAGAAAACTTTTGAATGTGATGGATATGTACTACCTGATTTTGATGATGGCATCACAACTGTATGCATCTGTCCAACATCAAATCCTATACATTAAGTATGTACAGTTTTTTGTATATTATGTTTTACTAAGCTGTTTAAAAAAGGATTCATAGTCCATCCTTTTCTTTAAATCGGAAATCCATTCATTGATTGATCCAGGCAATGACAGAGAGAGATATCTGGACTGCTAATTGCAGTCCGTAGGTTCATTTTATCTGTAGTGCATTTTGGTGAAAACCACTATCTATATTGAAGGATTCAAAAAGTGAATGCAATGAAGCTACTGTTGTACTTTACATAAGAATGGTGTTTTATATTGCGTTACATAGTTTTGGGGGTTAGAAGATACAGGTCAGGAATTTTTAATCTGGACCGGGTGAAGCTTACGTTGTTTGTTGTTGATCTCTCATCTTTTCATAGTTAGAAACCTGAAACCAAATTTGGGATCCATTTTTACCAATTGTATAGAAATATCTGCATTTTGATGCATTTTGTTTATGTTATTCAGTTAACCACAGTAGTTTTCAACACGTCTTCCTGTTTGCTTCACTTTTCTTGTTTTTGCATTAATAAATCAGCTGTTTTTTTTGAATGTCAACTATGGGTCAAGTACTGTTTTATTTATATATATATATATTTAATTGCAGTATAGTTAACATGCAGTGTTTTGGTTTGTTTGGGAATGAAGAACAGGTTTATCTAAAAAGTTCACACCCTCCCAACCAGCAGCTGTAGTCGATAAAGGAATTTGCACATAAAATAATATCTAATATTTATGTAAAATTTACTATGTGCTAAACATTACTATATATCTTTTTTTTTTTTTAAGTGTTCAATGATTCATTGGTTGCATTTAACACTATATCCAGCAAGGCTGTCATTCAGAACAGATGGAGAGATAAAGAGCGTCCAGGACAGGCAGAAACTGATAGAATATGTGAACACCAAGCCAGCCCTGCAAGAAATACTAAGGGGGGTTCTGTAAGTGAGGAGAGACCCCAAGAGTAAGATAGACCAGAAATTAACAGAGACAGTCTACACATGCAGGAACTTTACAGGCAATACAATGGCACTAAATTCATATCTTTCAATAGTTACTCTCAATGTAAATGGGCTGAATGCTCCCATCAAAAGATACAGGGTTTCAGATTAGATGAAAAAAATACTGTTTTATCTTGATATATGATGAATACTTTTGTAAAATACCGTGTCTTTTATAGAACAGTACAAGCTGTAAATAATAGCATTTAGTGCCTGACTTTTGAATAAATACATGAGTGAAGTCGATGTTATTATGATCGGTATTTTGTACTTGACAAAAATAAATTCTAAGAAAGTCGTGATTGACAAAAATCACACAGCTAAGCTTTAATGGAATGAGTGCTTGAACCAAGTTGCTATTTAAAAAAATATATTATGACCTGTTCCTTCTACATGCATTAGTGATAAAAATTAGACCAAACCAATTGCCTCAAGAAAGAATATTCCAGAGGTGCCTGGCTGGCTCAGTTGGTAGAGCATGTGACTCTTAATCTCAGGGTCATGATTTCAAACCTCACATTGGTCATGGAGCCTACTTAAAAGTAGGGTTTTTTTTTAATTCTATTAGGCAAGTCAATATACTTTAAATCTCCGATGTTACCAAAGGCTTTATAATCTTTTAAGAAAATAAATAGGTATATAAAATTAACAATAGTTTATAATTTTGAGAATAAAAGGATTTGAGGGTCACAATGTAGGAGATTTTCTCTATTTTGGACTGTGAATTTTCTTTTCTTCAGTGTATTTACAATACCAGGTTTATCTTCTACAACTAGTCATAAGCTATTTCCTTAAAGAAGGACATATTCTTTAGACATTGTACATATGTGATACACAAAATTCAGATACTGGAAGATTTCCCTTATTCTCCTCATGAAAAACTCTTCTCTCTAAACTTAACTGTCTCATAATTTTTTTATCTCCTTTTGTCGTCCTGAGGCATCCTCCCTCCACCTCTCCTGCTATGGCATGGACAAAACCAAGTGTCATTCTATAGTCAGATTTCAGTAATGAAACCTACAGCTCAACAGGGATGGGAACAATTTAGCAGAGTGAAATAGAACTCTGACCTTTGTCTCCAGTATTTCCTGAGGCTTCCAGAGGTGGGACCAACTCTATAGATTTATGTTGTCTTCCACGGCTCCAGAATTCTGCCTGATCCCAGTACTTTTTTGGTAGGGATATGGCATGTGTTTCATTTTTGTTACATATTTTATTTGTTACCTTCTGGTGGTTGCTGGTTTGTTGCTGTTGTTGTCACAATAAATATAGTCTTGCTAGTATAGATTTTTCACTAATATCTTCCATTAATGAAACCTCTTAATTTTACATGACCAGAGGGAAAATTATAGATCTTTGTTCTCAGGTTCCTCTGCTATGATTCACTGATGAATTATAAAGTTAAAATAATTCAAAGTTGAATAAACAAAGGAGTAGGGTACTATTAGAATCCATATTTGTATATGTGTCCACAAATACAAATATAAACACTTGAAGTAGAATACATTTAAGAGGTGAATATAAAATATTCTATATAGATATGTAAAGAATCACACAAAACCTCCACTGGGAAAAGCACGTATGCACAAGCGCGCGCGCGCACACACACACACACACACACACACACATATACAATCAACACACATTCATATAGATAAAAAGAAAAATGAAAGGTCAAAACAAACTAGGAAAAAAACTTAAAAATTTGCTTGAAATCCAAACTAAAGTTCACCTGGAAAGATATTCAATTATAAAGCAATACAGGTTTTTTTCTGGGGGTAATAATCCTGCTGCATTTTGACCACATAGGGCCTTAATCATGTGGAATCAATAAACACAGATTCAAAGACATTTACTAGGATTTCAAATAAAGCTTCAAATCCTGTGCCAAGAGCCGGGAACTTTCTCACAAGATATTTTATTTTTAACCTGGCAAACTGATGTGAACCAAAGATTGTTTCATAAAGAGGATCAGTATTTTAAGCTTCAGACCTAAGGGATTTTAACTTGGGATGAGAGGAGGTATTAATAGTGTATATTTCATAGTAAATTAAAAGCCCATCACCCAATTCATAGTAGCCCCTCAATATTTATTGAAAAAATGTACAAAAAAGGTTAAGGAAAAAGTGAAACACACCTCCCTTTATTTCTTAAAAAAAAAAAAAAAAAAAAAAAAGTTCATTAACAAAGAGACCATCAAAATGAAATGTCAACCAAAATTGAGAAGTCATATTTTATATAACTAGTACTTGATTTCCCATTTATATTGTATGTATATTATCAAATCATTAATTGTCTAGATATTTTACAGGATGGGAAATTTTTTAACAATTACACATATTTCTCATTGATTGGAGTGTATATGTGTAAAGATTCTACCTGTACAAGTAGGTAATAATGGAATGAACTTGTTAATTTCAGAGAATAAGTTATTCAACATATTTCATTAGTGTTACCCTTTTCCAAATAGTGTTTTCACTAGAATAAAATTTAGGTATCATTGTACCTAACTTTCAGTTTGCAGAAGAAACAGGGCAGATTTGAAAGTTTTGTGTCTGACGCCTAAGTTCAGACCCATCTCTTTTATATTTTAGTTTTATAAATATTGCACAAAGCTACTTAACCTTTCTGAATATCTCAGATTATTTATTACTCATATTGTGACTATTGGAGATCATGTATGCTCAATAACTAGAAAAGTGTCTGGAACACATTTTTTTGTGTCCTCAATAAATGTCTAGATTAAGCGGTAGGCGCTGTGGAGGGAAGGCAGAATTGTGAGGAATGAATTTTAGATGACATGCTTCCAAAGTCATGAATAAAGAAGGTTTTAGTACTTGTACAAATGGAATTTCAAGTTACCCAACGAAGTCACTTTCCTGGAAGAGCTAACTTCCTGGTTACATCGAGTAAAGAAATATAGCATTTATTGAACATTTACTGTGTGTTGATGTCGTGCTTGCAGTTGAAGGCACAAGCAAAAATATTTCTGAATACAGGGAAACACATTTATATTTACTCTTATAGTTTTCACTGAGTCTATTACTGCTGCTTACATTTAGTTTTAATGTATCAGTTGATAACTTCCAGTATCTGTTCACAAAATCTCTATAAATAGTTATAAATTATACTTATAATTTTAGTTATACTTATAAAATTATAAAGAGTTATAAGTAGTTACAAAATTATAAATGGTTATAACAGTTATGAAATTATAAACAAGTCATGAAAGTTGAAAGAAAATCAATGTAATCTCTTCCTATTCGATTATATATAATATAAATTGTGTTAGTTGCCACTGCCTGTATGAGTTATTGACATGAGAAATGTAAATATTCATGACAAATACTGTATGATTTAGTATAAAGATAAGGCATCTCTGAGCAAAAGTGACTCAGATCATAGGCAGCTCAGATCTAATTAACATGGACTGAAACATCAAAGTGTCATCCCCTTAGGATAAAATCCTTAAAAATGTCACATGATACTGCAAAGAGCCAAGTGACTATATATAATTGATTTTTCCATGGCCTATTGGGTGAGGATATGATAATAAATGACATGTTAACAGTTTTATTGAGATAAAACTGACATGAAATAAACATATATTTGAAATGTGCAATTCGGTAAGTTTGACATATATGTATATATATATATATATACACATATAAATATATATGTAATGACATTTGACATATATATTATATATACATATATAAATACTATAGAATCAATACCACAATCAAAGCAATCAGCATATATCCATTACCCCGCAAATTTCCACATGCCTTTTCCTAAGCCCTCTTTTCTATATCTCCCTGCCTCTGTCATCCACAGCTAACCACTCATTTGCTTTCTGTTACTATAGATTAATTTGTATTTAGCTAGAATTTTACACAAATGGAATTACATAGTATGTACTTTTTTTGAGAGGGGTTCTGACTCCTTTCACTTAGCATAATGATTTTAAGATCTATTCATGTTGTATATGTCAATAGTTAATTTATTTTCATTGTTGAGCAGTATTCCATTTTTTGTTCATCCATTTATGAGTTTTGGATATTTGAATTGTTTCCAGTGTGGGGCTAGTAAAAATAAAGCTACTTTAAATATTTGTATAAAAGTTTTTGTACAAACACATGCCTGATTTCTCTTCAGTAGACTAGAAGTAGAATGGCTGGATCATATGCAAGGGGTATGTTTAAGAAAACTGCCAAATTGTTTTCCAAAGTTGTTGAGCCATCTTGCATTCTTACCAACAGTTAAACAGAGTTTCAGTCCCTTCACATCTTCAACACTCAATATGATCAGGATTTATAATTCAGTCATTCTAATTAGATCATATTGGTATTTCAATTGGGTTTAATTTGCATTTCCCCAATGCCAAAAGTTGTTGAGCATTTTTTCGTGTATTATTTGCCATCCCTGTATCTTCTTTGCTGAAGTGTCTGTCCATATTACATCTTTTTGTCTATTTCTAACTGGCTTGCTTCTTTGCTAGTGAGTTTTGAGAGCTTTCCATGTATTTTGGATACAAGTTCTAGATCAGATACATGAGTTGAAAGTATTGTCTCCCAGTCTGTGGTTTATCTTTTTGCTTTTTTATCAATGTCTTTAGAAGAGTAGAAGTGATGAATGACTCTTCACAATCTGAGTTTGAAGTGGTAAATTTATTCTTAATACGAATATGAAAACAAATGACCTCTAGAAAGAATATCAAAGTACATACACACACTCTACATACATATGCACACAATGTCAGAATGGATTCCAAAAAGGCAGAGAAGCTTTGATAATGTAGAAGAGTGAAAAGGAATATCAAGAGCTTATGGGAAAATATTTTTATAAACGATAATATTTGCCAAAGCAGGCTACATTCTAGAATTACATGTAAAATAATTTTTTAACATTTATGCTCTAAAACTTACACTATTGGCAATTTGGTATAATTTTTTTCCTTAGAAGCAGTTGTATAAAAGTATGTTATGAACGCTGCCTAAGTAATAATTTGTTAGACCCTGGTATTGTTAATGTCTTTAAATCACCTCTGGACTCTGAAACCCAAGTCACTGTGACCGCTTATTATTTTCCCCAATTCCAGTATCTTCCACCAAAACTTAAGTTTGGGCTTGTATTAGGAAAATTTCATGAAACAGTACTTCTATGACAATCAGGGTGGAAGACACTTGAATCAAATTATCTTAAAAGCAGTCATCATTATGCATGGATCATATCTCAATGGAGTATTCTGGATTGTAACTTCCTGGATAGCTTGAATATCATTAATAGAATGCCTTTCATAGTGGATTTTTGAAACTATATGTCTGACAGGAATGGAATTAAATGTTCGATATTCACCTTTACATCTTCCTTTTCCTTTAAGGATCCTTTTTTTAAAATAGAAGTGTAGTTGACATACAATATTATATTAGTTTTAGGTGTAAAACCTAGTGACTCAACAATTATAAATATTATGAAATGTTCACCATCATCGTGTAGTTACCATCTGCCACCATACAAAGTTATTGCAATATTATTTACTACGTTCCCTACGCTGTACCGTTCATCTCAATACTTATTTATTTTATAACTGGAAGTTTGTACCTCTTAATCCCTTTACCTGTTTCACCTGTCACCCTCCCTCCCTCCCCTCTGGCAACACTAGTTTGTTCTCCGTATTTATGAGACTGTTTCTGTTTTTGTTTGCTTGTTTTATTTTTAGGTTCCACATATAAGTGAAATCTTATGATATTTGTCTTTCTCGCTCTGGCTTATTTCACTTAGCATAATTCCCTTGAAGTCCGTCCATGTTGTTGCAAATGGCAAGATTTCATTCTTTTTTATGACTAATATTCCAGTGTGTGTGTGTGTGTGTGTACCACATTTTCTTTATCTATTCATCTATTGATGAACACTTGAGTTACTTCCGTTTCTATTGTAAATAACCCTGCAATAAACAAAGGGGTAAATATCTTTTTGAATTGGTGTCTTTGTTTTCTTTGGGTAAATACCCAGTATGGAATTACTACATCATAGGTATTTCTATTTTTAATTGTTCGAGGAACCTTCATACTGTTTTCAATAGTGGCTACACCAATTTACATTCCCACCAACAGTGCATAAGTGTTCCCTTTTCTTCGCATTCTCTCTAATGCTTGTTATTTCTTGTCTTTTTTGATACTGGCCATTCTGACTGGTGTGAAGTGATATCTCATTGTGGTTTTGGTTTTCATTTTCCTGATGATCAGTGATGTCGAACATATTTTCAAGTGTCAGCTACCTATAGGTCTTCTTTGGAAAAATGTCTGTTCAGATCCTCTGCCCAGTTTTAACTGGATTATGAGTTTTTTTGGTGTTTCCTTTTATGACTTCTTTATATATTTTGAATATTAATCCCTTATAGGAAACATCATTTGAAAATATCTTTTTTTCAATTTTTTTTCCCATTAGGCTGCCTTCCTGTTTTGTTGATGGTTTTCACTAAGAATCCTTTTAGTAAAGGGTAGACACTATTACATTGAATATACCATTTTCAGATTGAAAAATATTATACAAAGTTTAAAATACACTTTTATTATTTTGGGGAATGGGTAGATTATGAAGTATGTGGGGTGTGTGTGTGTGTGTGTGTGTGTATGATTCTGCAGGAAAAAATGGTTTAAGTTATAACTAGTTAGTGAGCCTTTCACTCTATAGTTTGCCATTTATAATAGAGGCCATGTGATCTAATGACTAGAGACACAGAGTTTATATCTTATCTGTTCGTTTGTTTATTTGTGTTCAGTTGAGGTTGTGGAAAAAGAGAAGGGCAAAATTCATCATTAGGGGTAAGCAAGAATGTTTTCTGTTTTCTCATGTTCTGTACCTCCCTAAATTTTCCGCTTCCAATGAAGAATACCAAGGCTGTGCCTTTCTCCTCAGAGAAAGGAGAGAATAGGAAAGGAAGGAGACTCATATACAAGAAGAAGTGATCATAAGGCATATGCTTATTATATAGAGGGAAGGAGTAATAATAATAGTAATGATTGAAGATAAGAAATGCTGGTTACAATGAATAAGAAATGGACGTTTGATCATTATTATGATTATTAACATAAAATCATCAGTGGCTTAGAATCAAAAGACTAAACATCCTAGTTTGCCTAGAATAGTCCCAGTTTGCACCTTTCCCTCTGGGCATGTAATTCAATTTAGCATTTGTCATGGAATTTGTGTTGGTTTGTTTTCCTAACGAAGTAAAATTATTACAAGTTGTAAGGAAATAAGCGAAGATGGAGTTACTTAATCTGCTCTTTAAACCTCAGTTGCCTGCTGTGGTTTTGAGTAGCAAAGTGTTAAATGTAACCATAGCAAATGAACAGAGTTCTAGATATAATGCATTATTAAATCTGAGAGACAGCCTGGCAAGCCTTTTTCTCTTTTCTCTGACAAATCTGAGAATTTGCAAAAGTGAAAAATTAACTTGCGGCGTTAAACTGCTTACATATCAGGGTTAAATTTTATGATAGCATATCTTATCCTATCTTACTATTAAAATTATGTCTGAAATTTTCATAATACATGAAGTCTTTATGCAAATTTGACTACTGGAAAAGAATACAATGGACAGGTGCTTATCAGCTGTTACATGAATGAACCCAGATTCTGTTCTAGCAATTTCTTTTCTCTGCTTTGTGATATGATTTTGACTCCCTGCTTCAAACTGATCTCCTCTACCTTCAATATTTGATGGGAAATTTTCAAAATTTCTGTTATATTTATACACTAATACCAGGGACAAAATGCCTCTTTTTGGATTGTAATATTATAAATATCTTATTTTTAATATTCACCGTTACAATATAGAATGGGGAGGCTCAAGTTTGTGCTGTCAGACCATACTTAGGAATTTGTATCTATTGCAAATTTACGGTTCACACATAAATTTAGAGATTTGATAAACCAGTGAAGAATCAAATCTGAAGTTTTTGTGTAACTCAGAGGTGAAGTACTCAGGAGCAAATGACAGAAGAACTGGGATCTGTTCCTGGTTCTGAAACTCTCTGTATACTTTTCTCTGGGAGAAGCCATTAAGTAGACTCCCTGGCTGATATTTCCTTGTCTGGACTAGCTTTAAGGGTTTTTTGGGTTTTTTGGAGGTTTTTTTTTTTTTTGACATTAATATTCAATGTGCCTATGATACTAGTCTAACTTCAATAAGGTATGTCAAAAATAAGACATATTCTCGATGCTATGTTTCACTATTTTATTTTCATAAAGGTGAAATAATAGGTGTTTTGCTCCTTAAAGTTGGAATAGAGTAATTTGTGGTGCCCAGTTCAGAATGAAAATTATAAAAAGTCTGTGACCCAAGTTGCTGTGCTGTATTATACTGAGTCAAAATTTGTATCTTTTCCCCTTTCTGTTTAGGAATCTAAATGAAGTGAGAACCAGAGTTAACATAAATGACAGCCTGAGATAATCAGCAGTTTGCAGTGTATAGATGCCTATTTGGAGTTTTCCCTCCACACCTTCTTAAGGTCCTGGGGAGATTCCCAAGGCCAGCTCACCTTGCCAGTTCACCTTTCAATGTGGAAATGCCTGGAAGTTCACTTCAGGCTGTGTGGACTCATGAGGTTTTAGGAAGAGCTGTTCTCTTGAAATTAAATAATACCTTTGCATCTTAATTAACATAAGGAGAACTGGGAGTCAATTAACACTTGTTATATAGTTTTGTGGGCGTTGATTATGTGCTGTTCCACTTGAGGCTCCATTTAAATTGAAACACAAGGATATTTGCATACTGAGTTTAGATCATGAGGTAACAAGGGATAAATAGGACTCCTCTTTCTCATATCCTGAACGCTTCTTTACTTAAAGCCTGGGCCATGGGCCAGCAGCAGCATCATCTGGGAATTAGAAATGCAGAATCTCAGGTCCCACTGAATTAGAAAATGCATCTTAACAAGATCCATAGGTGATTTGAGTAGACATTCAGATCTGACAAGTGTTGCCCTGAAAGGTGCTCAGAGGAGGGAGTTACATTGCAGTACAACGTCCTAACGTCATCCTACTGTCATTCTATTCTATTTAACTTTCATAATTATTTACTATCATTTTATTTTCCTACCTTCAGTATTATGGTTCATTTTAATAAAATCGTAATAAATAGGAATTGGTTTTAGATGCCTTTCTTCTGATAAACAGCTAAGCAAAGCAATTCTTGAGCACATGAGGGAACATAGTCAATTTATAATTATCTTTATTCATTTGGAAGGATATTTAAAAAGCAAAGTAGATTTTTTTTCAATCCGCTCTGCACATCTTTCAAAATCATCATTTACATTTTGTTGCCAATTAGTTTGTAGATTGATGCCATTAGAATTGGTGCCATTTTTTAATCATATTGTCAGAGCTTTTGATTCCGTAGTACTCTTCATTTAGTGCAATTACTATTACTATTCTGTTTTCATATTTAGGATGACAAGGTCAGTGCAAACAACATATTGATTATAGTTTCACAGGATTTACATCATCAATTATGAAAGGAAATGGAAACTATTGAATGATAGTTGTAAAAGCATCATTTTTTAATAGAACAAGACGTTTGAGAAGCAATGTGAAACTACGAATCATTTAACTACAATTAAAGGCACTAGGATTTCTTTTTCCTATTTGAGATGTAATCCAAGTTAATTCTTGATCCAAGTAAACTGCAATTACTTGGTCTAGCTAATCATCAACTACCAATCAACCATATGGATGCTTATAGCAGTATTCTAAGTGTATATATCCTCCTTCGCAGAATGAAAGCAGGCCAATATTGCAGGCTAATTCAGGCCAGTGGTACTTTTTGAAGTATTTATAGATGAGTGTGCTTTGAATATATAAGTTATTTTTTAAATAGTGTTTTAGTTCCCTGTGGCTGCTGTAATGAACTAACCACAAACTTTGTTGCTTAAAAAATACAAATTTATTCTCACAGTTCTCGAGGCCAGAAATTTGAAATCAATACCATTAAGCCCAAATCAATGTAGTATCAGGGCTGCAATCTCTCCAGAGATTCTTGAGGAGAATCCATTCTTTGCCTCTTCTAGCTTCTAGGGGATGCCAGCATTCCTTGGCTTCTGGCCACATCATTCTAATTTTCAAGGCCAGCATCTTCAAATCTCCTTGCCCTGTATTTACATGGCCTGCTCATGCGTGTGTGTGTGTGTGTGTGTGTGTGTGTGTTTGACCTCTCCTTCTACTTCCCTATGATAAGGAGAGACATGATTGCATTTAAGACCCATCTGGATAGCCCAGGATAAGCAGTCCTGTCTTAGTCCATTTGGGCTCCTGTAACAAAATACCACAAATGAGCTGGCTTATAAACAACAGAAAATCATTTCTCACAGTTCTGGAGTTTGGGAAGTCCAATATGGTGCCAGCAGATTTGGTATGGTGGCCAATGACAACCCATTTCTGGTTCAAAGATGGTACCTTCTCACTGTGTCTTCATGTGGTGAAAGGAGCTACAGAGCTCTGTGGGGCCTGTTTTACCAGAACAGTATTCCCATTCATGAGGGCTCCAGTCCCATGACCTAAATACTGGCCAAAGACCTCACCTCCTAATACCATCATGTTGGACATTAGGATTTCAACAGATAAATTTGGGGGATGCAGACATTTAGACCATAGCATCCCCATTTTCAGGATAGTTTATCACATCTGCACAGACTTTGTCTTATAAGGTAACTTACACAAGATCCAGGATTAGGACGTAAATAGCTTTGGGAGACCATTTTTCAGGCAACCACAGATAGTGATGAAGGAAATTCTTAGAATTTCTGACTCTTTCAACTTAGACTACTACTAAACAAATGTGTTAACTTTATGATTCTGGAAAATATTGAAGATTTTTTTTTTATTCTTAATGTTAACACTCAGCATAATGTCAAGATATTTCTGTATGCTGAAAATTTTTACGTGTTAAGATATCTCAGTGTCTGATTCTCTAAATATGAATTTGAAGAAAAAATCCAGTCACGTCGTTCTTTCCAATAAGCAATTTGAGTTTCATAGACAGCTGGAACATTTCTAAATTCGTCCATCTTCAGAACAGAAACACTGTAACTGTTAGGTTATAAAAATTGCATCAGATTTAGAGGAAATCTCTGAGAATTATCTAACTTCAAAAATGTTGAAAGTATAGCAGTGTATTCTCAAATACATGTTACATAAACAACTCTAGTAGAGCTGAAAGACAAATGATAAAGCACTCACCGTAAAGTTCATTTTTATTTTTTTGTAAACACCATTGACTTTTCAGTGGAGGTAACGAGAAAGTCAGTGCACGCTTCACTGGCTCACAAAAATGTTTTGCTGTCATACTATGAAAATATCTGAATGTCTTTAATATACAAGATTTAATTCATACACCTTATATTTTAATCTTGTAGGTAAAAAACTGATAACTGTTTATGTGCTAGAGGAGAAAGATGAAGAAAGAAAACTAATCTGAGTGTCATTTTGGCTGTTCATTTTTTATCTTTTGTGAGAGCCTGAGACTTGAGATTTATATCAGACCCTATCCTGAATCCCATATTATTTCTGGCTTTACTGAATAGTATTTTAGTGGACAATTCCCTAATAAAATTAGCAGCAGTATATTCCTTCCTATATTTAAATGGTTTTGGATTGAATTATTTTTGAATAACGCTTGTCTTGACTCCTCCATTTTTTTTTAATGCATGAAGGTTAACAGCTTTGGTCACTGGGCATTTAATGCATGAAAGATAACAGCCCTGGGCACAATACAATATTTCCCATTTAGGCAGATAAGGGCAACAAACACAATTGCTTTCTGCAGTATTCTCACCTTCACAAAGTTTATAAAGTGGAAATGTTATAATAATTAAACCTGATGCCATATGCAAATCACTTGGCCTGCATTGTGTCTGACATATTGCAGATGCCAGTAAATGTTAATGTCCTTCTTCCGTTTCTCTCCTTTAGTTTTTTTTAAATAATGAATTATTTGGTTTTCAAAATCAACCTTATCTTAGTTTCCGCTGGGAAACTGAAAGAACCAAGATCAGCATATAACCATACAAAGAGACACAAATCAGATAAGCTACAAGTTGTCATAGCTTTTTTTGAACCCATCAGAAAGAAGAGCTAAATGAAATCTGGGAGAGACAGGTGCCAGCAGTGAGAGAGAGAGAGAGGTGCAAACACTTGCTAACTTGAGATAATGCAGCTGGACTAAGAAGAATTGAGTTAGAATCTTTGAAGGAGTGGTGGAGTCTGAGGGGAGACTATCAAGAGATGCATACTTTCTTTGTAAGCTTTTTTCCCATAACTGTTCCCACTCAGGGGAGACTAAACTCATGAAAAAGTTACCAACTAAGTGAAGGTCTGAAAGAGGGGAAGAGCAGTGACTGAAAAATCTTCCCTGTCTCTCTCTTCTCCCTTACCTCTCTGAAGCAGAAAAATACCAATATTCTGGGAAAATGACAACAAAAAGTGGTGGCTTCAAGGAAACTGGGAGAAAAGAATGCAAAAAAGAAAGAGAAAAAGAAAAGAAAAAAGAAAAAGGCCACAATCCCTGCAGAGGAGATAGGAATACCCACCAGGTCAACAAATAGAACTGAAGGAGGGAGGAGGGACGGGGGCGTTTGAGAAAGCCACGCTCTCATTAACATAATCGTAGTGGCTGCTTAAAACCCAGGTTTAGTCAGAAAATCAGAATACCTCTCTAGCTTCCACCATCAGGGAAGCAAACATCAAGTAGAAGTCATGTTAGGATACCGCTGTGATAGCTGCAGGACTCTGGGGCACGGCCCTCAGGAGAAACCTAACCTAAGATAGAACGGACATTGAGAGAAACCCTTTGGCAAGCCAGTCACCGCCCTAAACCCAAGGTACTGCTAGAGGAGTGTGAAGCTAGTGGTGTACATGGTGGAATAGCAAGCTCACAGCCAGTCTGACTCCTTAGGAGAATGATGCAACCCCCACGTGAAAGGTATAGCAGAAGAAAAGACGTGGTCATTTCCAAGCATAAAGCTAGTCACCTCAGTTCCTACTGCTTATCAGTTGTTTTTTTTTTTTTTTAATTTTATTTATTTATTTGACAGAGAGAGACAGCCAGCGAGAGAGGGAACACAAGCAGGGGGAGTGGGAGAGGAAGAAGCAGGCTCCCAGCGAAGGAGCCTGATGTGGGGCTTGCCGGGATCACGCCCTGAGCCGAAGGCAGACGCCTAACCACTGAGCCACCCAAGTGCCCCTGCTTATCAGTTTTGAACAAAATATTATGAGATATACAAAGGCAAACAGACAAACACAAACAAAACAAAAGAAAAACACTCCCCAAAGACCATTTAATCGACAGAATCATGCTCACATATAACATAGATGTTTGAGCTATCTGGAAAAGCATGTAAAATCACTGATTAATAAATGTGTTAAAGGCTCTAATAGAAAAGATAGACAACATACAGGAGCAGATGGATAATTGCAGCAGAGAGGCAGAAACTGTAGGTAAGAATTAAATGGAATTACTAAAGAGAACACTACTTGGTCAGAAATGCATGCAATGGGGGCGCCTGGGTGGCACAGTCATTAGGCGTCTGCCTTCGGCTCAGGGCGTGATCCCAGCATTCTGGGATTGAGCCCCACATCGGGCTCCTCTGCTGGGAGCCTGCTTCTTCCTCTCCCACTCCCCCTGCTTGTGTTCCCTCTCTCGCTGGCTGTTTCTGTCACATAAATAAAATAAAATCTTTAAAAAAAAAAAAAGAAAGAAATGCATGCAATGGTCTCTTCAAATAGTTAACAATATAATATTGATTATATTCAATATAATATTCATTCATAGTATAGGTAAAAATAAAATGACACACATGGTCATTTAAAGAGAGGGAGGAAAAGAAATAGACTGGTATAAGATCTTTGTACTGCAAGAAAGAGGTATAATATTATTTAAAGGTAGACTCTTAATAATAATGTATATGGTGAATACTAACTTCAAAATTATTATAGATATACAGATAAAAATAAGGAATAAGTAGAGTACAGAAAAGACACAAAGAACATATGAAACGAGTAGAAAACAGCTAACAGTGTGGTAGATTTCAGTCCAAGTGTATCAGTAATCACATTAAAAATGAAAGATTTAAAGAGTGTAAAAACAGATTGTCAGAATGGACCCCCTCCCTGCCTCCAAGAAAAAGAAAAGCAAGTTCAACTACATGCTTCTACAAGGAACTCAATTTAATTATCAAAGCATAGGTTGGTTAAAAACAAAAGGATGGGAAAAATATAGCCTGCAACACTAACCAAAAAAGAAGTTGGAGTAGCTATATCGATACACAAAATAAATTTCAGAACAAGGGGACAATGACCTGGGAGGGATATTAAAAATGATAAAGGGGCTCAACTTTTCAAGAAAAAAAAAAATTAACATATACCTAACAACAGAGCTCCAAATCCATGAAATAGTAACTGATAAAACTTAAAGAAGAAATAAACAAATAATTGTGGAATTATACTTGGAGTCTTTGACATTGCTATCTTTGTAAAAGATATATATATGATTTCATTTATGATATGTGGAAAAACCAAAACCGTAAGATGGAAAACAAAACAGTCTTTACTAGGGTAGAGGTAGGGGAAAAGATTGACAACCAAGAAGTAGGGCAAGAAAGTTTGGAGGTTGATTAACTGTTTTGAGTAGGTAGATACATGACTGTGTTTTTCAGAACTCATAGAGCTCATTAGAATTCATAAATATGCATCACAGTGAATGAATTTCACTGTATGTGAATTTAAAAAAAAAAAACATTTGGGGGAATGAAAACAGAATTGTAGCAAATTAGAATAAATGAACCTAATTAATTGTATTAGAAATGGGTAATTTATGAAGATGGTGAGAATAACAGATTATTTAAGTTATTTTGGAAATTGAATTTTGACCAAACACAAAAAGCATTGTACTTTAGCTAGTAAATAAATTTTCACAAGGTTATCAATTCTGAAACTAGTTTATATATATAACATGGTTTTAAAAATAAGTATATTATAGGGGCACCTGGGTGGCTCAGTTGGTTAAGCGTCTGACTCTTGATTTTGGCTCAGGTCATAATCTCAGGGTTATGAGATCCAGCCCCTCGTCAGGCTCTGCACTGTGCATGGAGCCTGCTTGGGATTCTTTCTCTCTTTCTCTCTTCCTCTGTCCCTTCCCCCCAGACTCATGTGCCCTTGCTTGCTCTGTCTCTAAACAAACAAACAAACAAAAATAGTATATTACAAAAGCCATGTTTCTTATTGTCAGTAAAGAAGTTACAAATAAGGAAAGAGAGGAGGTTAGAATGAACCCGATACTCCTGTAAGGGGGAATAGTTGTTCGTGTAACCATTAGAGCTGGCTTCAAGAAATAATTAACCATGAGTTATCAATGTCCTTTTGTAATTTTAAGACAATACTTTGGCTACCAAAGGTAATTGAATTTTAATATTTAGCTCTGGCCTAGGAAAGGAAAGTTTAATTCCTTTTTAATTTTTTTGAATAATGAACAAATGGAACTTAATATGATATACTCAATCGCAAGCAACTGATTTTTGAACCCTAGTTTGGACAGAAACACAGGGCTAAAGAAACTGTTATCAACACAGTTAAACTAAAGAAATAGTACTGATTTTTCCAACTGATATTTTAAGATTCATGTGATTAGAAGGTATTTTTTGAGTTCTTTTTTCATCAAAGATCCTAATACATTCTTAACTAGGATGATATTTTTTCAAATGCTTTATAATTTTTGTTCCTCTTCTTTTCGCCAAAGAAAAAGCGTCTGAATATTTGTGTTGGGAATTATACTTTTGTTCCATAGTACTGTGTCCATTTCCAATAAATATTCTATTTTTTAACATTTTTTAACTGAGTTGGTGTTAAGTTTAATGTTTTGTGTTAGAAAATGAGAAATTTTAGGGGCGCCTGGGTGGCTCAGTCGTTAAGCGTCTGCCTTCGGCTCAGGGCGTGATCCCGGCGTTATGGGATCGAGCCCCACATCAGGCTCTTCCACTGGGAGCCTGCTTCTTCCTCTTCCACTCCCCCTGCTTGTGTTCCCTCTCTCTCTGGCTATCTCTCTCTCTGTCAAATAAATAAACAAAATCTTAAAAAAAAAAAAAAAAAGAAAATGAGAAATTTTAGAGTTTATAAGTTACAGATGTTATTTAATTTTCCATGATTGAAACTCTGAAGAAATCAACATATTCACTTTCTCACACATAGAGTGATAAATTCATAACATAAAAAAGACTTCAGATCAATTGTTAGTTCACTAGTAATTGCTTTATTTGATAGATATAATTTAACATCAATCAACAGTTGTAGCATTTGCATTTTAATGTAATCCTTGAAGTGATAAATACATCCTTAATCAGGGTTAATGTAATACAATTACAAAATAAATGTTTGATTAGTACATCTAAATTTCAATGTAATAAGTAACTACCAAATTAATTAGTAAGGAAAGTGCATTTGATACACGTCTTTAGTTGAGGCAATTTCATGTTACATAGTAGAATGAAACTCATGCTGGGGAATGCTTTTTATTTAGTTCTTTGAAAAACTCAATGGATGGGATTAATAATTGGAAAATTGAAAGCAAATTATATAACCAAGTTATCTTGGGGGAAATACTGCTTTTTTTTCCTTCTAAACATGGCATATTTCAGTACAGGCAAAACAAAATCTGATGATCTTTCAGAAAGAATAAATACAAAAATTAGAAGAGACTACTGTGTTCATAAAATTAATAAGATGCTAGTAGCTGACTTAAGAGCTGGTGGCGATTGTGAATATGAAATTTCAGTTTAGCAAATATAAATAATTCATAAGCATAAAGTCACAATGGACAATGACCAGGAAAAAATGGGAACTCTGAGGAAATTTTCCGTTATGTATATGACTGTATATGGCTGCCGGTTACTGGGAAACAAACTTCAACTTTTTGATTGAAATCTGACAACTCATAAGCAATGAAGGCTATTAACAGAATCTGTGAATAACAGATGGGTACATCTCAATGAGTTTTTATGTATTCAGCAAATATGCACCATTCTCCAGCTACCACCCCACCTCAATCTATATAAAGAAGTTAAATTTGATACAAGTCTTTAGTGGAGGTTTTTTAATTTTTCCATGGAAAAGACAAAACTCTGCAGGATTTTTAGGTTCTCAAAAATCTGAATAATTGTTTAATAATTTGAAGTAAAAATAAAATGCATAAGCAATACCTTCGGGAGTATTTTCCCCCTCTCCAAATTTGGACTTTGTTAATGTAAATGGAAACCAAATGTTTTATTCTGATTTTCAAGGAAGATGAGGAAGGAAAAGAGTATAAGCCATATCCAGCTAGATAATCTGAGAAACCCGGTGAAAAATGAAAATGTGTGTCCCCTTATTGAAAAACATTTGAGAATTTTAAGATGGCTGAAGGACAGCATTCAAGCTCAAGGCCCAGTGCAACTGCGCAGGTAAACAGGTTCATGAACCTGGCTTTAGAACCCAGGCTTAGAATGGTGGGTAGAGCAGTTTTCCCTGGGATACTAAGTGTGAGGAACATGGGGCTCCGAAAGAATCATTCAGAAATGATTTTCATAGTTATTTGCGAGTAGCACAAAAATTATTTCAGTCGTGGAAGTAGGGAAAGCAGTCCTGAAGAAATGGCAACTGAACTGATGAAGAAAAATATTTTTAAGCAAGAAAGTTAGAAACTTCCAGGAATATGCGATAGACTTCAACAAGGCACCCAACGGGAGGCTACACAATAGGCTTGAGAAACGGAGATTGGCCACTGTGGTGGAAGCCAAAGAAGAACATGAGGAAAGAAAGGGGTTGGAGATCTGGGTGGGAGTGAGACTGGGGGGGGGGGGGGGCTTTGTAGACCAGGAGGAGGTCTCTTCTCTTCTTTCAAGTGATAATAGAAGGCAAGTTTCCTGCACCGTGCTGCTGTCAGTATGGCGGTGATACACACTAGAATGTATTCCTAGGAGAGGATAAGGTTTGAGGTCATGTTTGAGAGTGTACTCGTTTTTTAATGCTGTGTAACAGGCATAATTTAAAACGACACCTCTTTATTATCTCACGGTTTTCTTGGGTCAAAAGTCTGAGCACAGCCTAATTGGATCCTCTGCTCAGTGTCTCACTAGGCTAACTTCCAGGTGTTGATTTGGCTGCATTTTATCTGGAGGCGCTCTTAGAATCCACTTATTTTCAGACACATTCAGATTGTTAGCAGAATTTGTTTCCTTCTGACTGTAGGGCCGGGGGCCCTGGTGTTTTGTAGTCTGCCCTTTGGAGAGCCACCTTCAGTTCCTAGAGGCCGTGTGTACAGCTCCTTGTCATTGGTACTTCCCACACATGACAGCTTACTTTATCAAGCCAACCAGGAGAACTTTTTGCCTGTGGCCCAGTACCCCTTTTTAGAGGGCTTTTCATCTAATTAAGAGGGTCCATCCAGGATAATCTCCCTTTTGATTAGCTCAGAATCATCTGATGTGGATCCTTTGTTACATTTTCAAAACCCTTTCAGCTTTGTCATATTCTATTGGCTAGAAACGAATCACAGGTCTGCCCACACTCAAAGGGAGAGAATATACAAGATGTGAACAGCAGGGGCAGGACTTATCGGGGGTACCCTAGGGTCTTTCTGCCACAGTGAATTCGTGTTTGATATATGAAATGTAAGGTATCTTTCAGGGGTGAAGAAGGAAACTTCTTTCTTATACAACCAAAACTCAGAAAAAAGGTTTGAGCTAGAAATAGAAATTAAAGGCCATCTGTGAATTTTAAAAATATATATGTATATTTCCTAGGAAGAAAATAAGGACTGAAAAGATGAGAGACCTTAGAGCTGAGCCTTACAATATTCAAGACTGAATGAGACTGCAAATAAGGCCAAGAAGGAAGAGCTTAAGAAGAGAGAGGGAAGCCGAGGCAGTGCTTCAGCACAGGAGCTAAAGGGAGAGTGATTTAGGAGGGGAAGAGGTCTGTGGTATTAATGCTGCAGAGAGGTCAGTAATATTAGCACTGAAAATTCCTATTTCATAGAGACACGTGGAGGTCGCTGATGACAGTGTCGAGTTATCTTAGTGGAACAATGGGGCCAGATTAAAAATGGAATGTGCTTGGAAGAGAACAGGAGGTGAGATTGTAGACAGTCGTGCTGCCAACTCTGGCAGACGCTTAGCGGTCAAATAAAGAAGAGCGATCAGATGATAGGTGGACAAGGATTTGGGGTTAAGGATTTCTTTTTCTTCTTGGTCTTAATGAGAATGTTGTGTGTCTAAAAGGATCCTGTTAAGAAGAGGTCGTACAGTTGACCATTAACAACAAAGGTTTGAAATACCCAGGTCCGCTTGCACAATTTTTTTTTCAATAAATTCTGTACAGAACAATCAATGTATTTTCTCTTCTTTATAATTTTCCTGATAACATTTTCTGTTCTCTAGCTGACTCTATTGTAAGAATACAGTATATAATACATATAAAATACAAAATAAGTATTAACGGACTGAGTTACCAGTAAGGCTTCCGGTTTATAGTAGGTTATTAGAAGTTAAGTTTTGGGGGAGTCGAAAGTTGTACTGGATTTTCATGGCATAGGCGATCAGCGCCCTAACCCTCACATTGTTCAAGGGTCAACTGTATATGCAAGAGAGAAGAGGGGTAATTGAAATAAGGTAGTTCTGGAGGCGTCAGATGAACTGGGATTTTTTTTTTTTTAATTTATTTGACAGAGACAGAGACAGCCAGCGAGAGAGGGAACACAAGCAGGGGGAGTGGGAGAGGAAGAAGCAGGCTCCCAGTGGAGGAGCCTGACGTGGGGCTCGATCCCAGAACACCGGGATCACGCCCTGAGCCGAAGGCAGACGCTAAACGACTGCACCACCCAGGCACCCCTGAACTGGGATTTTCAGCACAGTAAGGAGGACTGCTTATTAGGAAGGCCAAGTCCTCTATTGTGTCTATTGAAGTAGGACAAGGAAGGGTACAGAAATAGAATTTTGGGATATTTTGTAGTTGAGCCACCTAGAAGTTCTTATCTAATGGTTTCTTTCTTTCTTATGTCTTTCTAAATTTATTCTGTGAACAAAGAAACAAAGTTCTTTCTTGGCAGCAGTGGAGTTGAGAATTTCAAGGAGAGTCAATAATGTTCGAAAATGTAATTGCAAAGCCCAAGACAGAGAATGAACATACCAACAGCCATTACTGGGGTTCTTTTTAAAGTTGCTGCTGCTGGGACTATCATGGAACCATTTTGTCTAGTAGTAAGGCTTCATCCATGGTACTTGCCTTGATGTATTTATTTTATAAATATATAAAATTCTTTAGATTTTTGAGAATAATTTATTGAAATGTAAAAAAGAACATTAGTCTCTCATTATTTTTGGGATTTGGTCACGTGTACCTCGTGCTTCTGATAGCATTTGCATCAGCTCGCTGGATGCATTTCAGCTTGTTGAGTAACAGCTGCCTTCCCGATAAATTTTGAATTTCTTACTTTGACCTACAAGGCCTTGGACACCTGGTTTTGTACCAATGTCTCCATCTTCATTTTCCTCTCTATGTCCATGTTAGCTTCACCCCAGCACCATGCCTTTCTATACAAATCAAGCTTCTTGCCTCAGGAACTTTGGATAGGTTATTCCTTTTTCTGACCTACTCTTCACTAAGACCTTCCCTCTTTTCCCTGGCTCTTCATAAGCTTGTATCCTTCTTAATCTTGAGATATCGCTGTAAGACTCCCTCTCAGAAACCCCTTCAATGACTGCATTATTTAAAGTACCCATATCTACTCCATCCTTTCAGCTACTATCACATTACTTTTCCTGTTTCTTTCAGAATACTAACCAAAAGCTGTTCTTATTTATTGGGTATTGTGTGGATGTTATTTTTTTTTTCCCCACCAAAGTTTAATTCCCCAAAGGACACTATCTTCTTGTTTACTTCTTATTGTTCTCTATCTTGCTCTGATTATAGATAAGTGGGGTTTTTTTCTACATACTTGTGTATAGTTAGGTTCTGAGGTGTGAGTCCGTGTGGCTTGGGTTTTAAAATATGCAGAAAGATGGATGTTACATAGAGGCAACAATAGTATTCCATTTCCCTAAAAATTGCTGTGTCAGAGACAAACCCCCTTTACCATCTCTCAAAATCCCAACACAGCTAGTTTTCCTTCAGAGAGGCATTGAATCGGATCACTGTTTCTTTATTTGAATACAAAATAAACTTTATGGCTTGGGCATAAAAAAGAAAAAAAAATTACTGTAAGAGAAATATGTCTTAATATACCAAAAATACACTGAATGAACATTCAGGAGTTCAGTAAGATGCTTACTCTGTGAAAAGCACCTGGGAATTGAAACAGAGGAAAGAGCAGATTCATGAGTCCCATCTCATACATATTTGGGGGAATCAGATCATAAATCAAAAGGTGGCAGAATTCTACAACCTAAGTTTCTTGTTCTCTTTTATGCTTTATTTTTGTTTTACTTTTCTGCTTTCGAAACACATATCATTAAATTTATGTAAAAATGTCCATTCTTCGTTCCCAGTGTAGTACGTGATTATTACATTAGATAAAGAAAAGTAGCTTTAAGTACCTTTGTGGAAGGATTAAGGTCATTCCTACCATATACACTTACCTTCCCAATGGGGACCTCGGACCTCTCTTTCAGTCAGTATGCTGTGAGTCTGAAAATTGGCTCCAGTTTGCAAACTGAGCACAGGTTTGTGATTTTCCATTAGAGAAGTGGACCTTGCCTTCTGCTCACCCATTTTTCATGTCATTTGATTATAGATATTAAGCCACACCCTGTTACATCTGTGCTTATCTCTCTTTGTCCCTTATGGACATTAGCCATCTTCATAGATTCCCTGAAGATCAGGTCACCCTGGACTTCATGCTGCTGACCTTGCTGTTTCTATGGTAATGACTTCTACCTTACTTTTGCTGCTGAAGGACTGCCAACTGGATGGGGAAGTTGAGGATCTCTGAAGGGAAATTAGATCCTTTTTGAGAGAGTCAAGGAAGCTTCGTGTTATTTGAGACTTAAAGGATGAACAGATTATCAAGTCTAGGAAATTTAATAAAAGGACTCCTCTTGAATATGAACAAGTTAGTAGAGAGGTTACTCAGATCTTTACTAATCTTTACTAAGCTTTCTAGTATGAGGTATTGTCATGTACTCTGGAAACACCCTGTGCTTTTCATGAAAAGTATATATTGTATATTCTTGTTCATTACCATCTACCCTTAATTCTTCTCTTCAGCAGTTTGCAATACACTATAAGCCATATGCATATCTATCTATATCTATCTATCTATCTAGGATAAATAAACCAGTATTAGTTTCTATTTTTAATGAATTATGTCATATTCTAATACATGAGAAAATAGTTGCCATCATTAAAGTTATAACAAATTAGTATTGCCTTTATAGGAATTACAATTTTTAAATCTTTAAATAGGAGAATGTTTATATTTATGTGAAAATGATATGCCAATAGTGTGAATGCTGTGCATTTATACTCTGTTAGTCTTAAAAAGTCGAATGTGAGGGGGATACTTTAGCAGTAGGTCATGTCTGCAACAATATTTGCACTTTTTTTATTATGTAGCTTTCTGAAATTTCAAGTATCAGATTGTCACTATTCAAATGTTTTCTCCATGCAAAAAAAAAAAAAAAGTTCTTATTTTTCTCTTTTATATTGCTAAGATTTTTTTCATTCCAGAGATAAAATTTCAATACGCAGAATATGTCTGCCAACTCAAACTTATATTAGATTTGAATCTGCATTTTAAAATATGTGTGAGTTGTTAAGCAAAAGCCTATTAGATCTCTGCTGCAGTAGAAGAAAGGGGAAAGAACTGGGAAGGAATAAATATATACAGAATCAAGTTTAGTCGAATAATTCATTTTTCAAGCTTAGAACTTTTTAAAAATATGTGCCTGCCAATCTTTTGAAAACACGCATATACTTGGTGCAGAATATTCTTAGAATTAAGCTATCCTTTCTTGTGGTGCTTTTAAAGGGTAAATATGAGCCAGTCCATGTAAAATATATTGCCTTTGGATCATAGAGACATATATACATATCATAGAGACATATATACATATCATTGATGATAGTCCCTTATTAAATGTAAGCTTCATTTAAATTCAAATCTGACAATTTACTGTGATTTATGGTCTAGATTTCTGAGCAATTAAATATGTATTGTTGTTCATAAAATGCACACTTACTAATAAAAAGGAAACTAAGTCTTGGAAGAAAGATAAACAGCAATTGCTAACGTGGCATTTAAATTCATGAAGTAGAGAAATGGAGAAATGATTATGATTGATGATAAACTCTAAAAGCAAAAATATTATTAAACCCCAGGACTTTAATTCAAAAATTATGCAGGCATAGAAAAGGGGAAAAAGATTTTCAAGGTTACAGTATTCCAGAGTTTTATTAAAAATGTAGTGGATTACATTACCAAAAATTATTTTTTAGATATTACAATACGATTGAAATGACTTCATACATATTTATTTTAGTCAAATTTAAGTAGGCCTTTCATAGAAAGCAGTTATATATCTGCTGAAAAGCTAGGAAAAATCAAGTGTTGCAATCTGTCAGGTCTATCAAAGACCTAATGGAATCAGAAATTTCAGGGGCGCCTGGGTAGCGCAGTCATTAAGCATCTGCCTTCGGCTCAGGGCGTGATCCCAGCGTTCTGGGATCGAGTCCCACATCAGGCTCCTCAGCTGGGAGCCTGCTTCTTCCTCTCCCTCTCCCCTGCTGTGTTCCCTCTTTCGCTGGCTGTCTCTCTGTCATATAAATAAAAAAATAAAATAAAAATAAAATAAAAAAAAGAAATTTCAAATGCATGTGACCTACTGAGATCCTCTATGAAGAGAAAATCAAGATGGTTCCATTCTTTACATTTCATTTATGCTTCAGGCCTCACATCATTCAGAAATCACTCACACTGGTGGTGATGCCTTCTCTCTAGAAAGAATTTGCTTCCTCAGGTGTGGGAGGGTGTTATCTTCTATGAGGGAGGAAGACAAACTCTTAAGGAACAGACCGTAAGGCTCAAAAGTAGGCTAACATCATGAATAGAGGTGAGAAGTCCCTCACCACAGGAAACTAATATGGATAAAAGCAGAGGGCAAGGGACTTGGGAATAGGCTTATTCCACCAAAGAATTCCATCATTTGGAAAAAAAAAAAATGTTTTTGTAGTCTTCTTATAAGTAGACTTTTCCAACTGCATTTTCTTGGTGATGATTTTTAGAAGAGCAACAGTAATAATATCGTTTTAACTCTATGCTTATTTAAAAAATCAGGCCAGTTATATCAAGTATTAACCATTTCCATATCAACTTCAGTATTTTTACCTTACATAATATGCCTAAATACTCCCTAATATTTTTTAAGTGGATTTTAAAATGACTTGCTTGGTTGCAAGGGTGGGAATTAATAAAGGGGTAAGTTTTAAAAATGTAAGAATTATTTTTACACTGCTAAAAGGATTTCTATAGCACTAATTGGGATACACTGGTTTGGGCAGTGCCCCTTATAATGCTCTCCATTAGCCCTTGGCAGACTTCAGTCTGGATGGTTCATAGGCCAGTAACTAATCCCACCACAAATTCCATATCAAAAGAAACTAAGAACCAAAATATCTTGAGTTTCCAACAATTCCTTCTTAAGTACACAAGTGTTTCATTGAATAGTTCCCTTATCACACAATCCTGATATCTGACCCACGAAAACAAAAATAAAATGAAGTGCCCGGGTAAGGGTGCAGAAAAGGACCTTGTTTTTGTAGCATCTTCTGAAGGAAAGCCTGTGTTGGCCTCTCCCACTTCTATAATTAAGATGTTAAAGATGTTTAGGTTCTGAAAAAACATGGAAGGGCACACATTTCATTTGTCTTTTTAAGGAGGGTCATTTGATTTGCATTCATCTATCAAAATTGTATAGTTTAAGTCTTTTTACTAGTAGATATCAGCAAATTGATACATGCAATCAGTACAATTCCTTTATTAAAACCCCCTTGAGGGGCGCCTGGGTAGCGCAGTCATTAAGCGTCTGCTTTCCGCTCAGGGCATGATCCCAGCGTTCCTGGATCGAGTCCCACATCGGGCTCCTCCGCTGGGAGCCTGCTTCTTCCTCTCCCACTCCCCTTGCTTGTGTTCCCTCTCTCACTGGCTGTCTCTCTGTCAAAAAAAAAAAAAAAAAATCTTAAAAAAAAAAACAACACCCCTTGAACATAGTTTCTCTAGATTTTGATAGTTTAGTTTCTCTGGCAAAGTCACTTTTTATGGGCATGGTGACAAATTCATGTCAGCTTATGGATAAGTCTATCAGAGTTCTTGGGCTTTTTTGACTTGTTAGCATTTATTTTCGATTTCAGTGCTGTTTGGTTGCTGGTAACAGTAGAACAGCATTCCTACTGAAGATATTGATTTAAATTTTTAAACATCTATTGATGTCTTGTGTTCATTCTGTTACTGTTGAGGTTATAAACAGTTATTAAAACATGAGAAATATTAATATTGATTCCTTCTTGTTAAAGAGGTTAATTTTTCACAACTTTTTTCCAAGAAAAGGAATCTTATATAAAGGCTTTTATATTTAGGAGACAGTATATGGATAGCTGTCCCTCTATTAAGAAAACAGAATTCAGGGGCACCTGGGTGGCACAGCGGTTAAGCGTCTGTCTTCGGCTCAGGGCGTGATCCTGGCGTTATGGGATCGAGCGCCACATCAGGCTCTTCCGCTATGAGCCTGCTTCTTCCTCTCCCATTCCCCCTGCTTGTGTTCCCTCTCTCGCTGGCTGTCTCTATCTCTGTCGAATAAATAAATAAAATCTTAAAAAAAAAAAAAAAGAAAACAGAATTCATAGCTCTCCCTGTCTTCCCCATACCTATATTTCTCACTCATGGCCTGCAGAAAATTGCCTTGCCTTTTAAGGAAGAAGAATGGTATAGGAGAAAGGATGCATATTTGAAACCAAAATGAGAACCAAAACCATCTCTGTCAAAGTCATTTATATAAGATTGTAGACCAATTGTGTCAACCTCACTTGGTTGTTTTTTTCCAATAAATCTTTGCCAGAGAAAGAGTGTAAATTAATAATTTCACTGGCTTAAAAAATTCCTACAGATCAATTTGTGTGAGACAACAGTTTTCTCACCAGAGCCAGTAGTGTACTCATGACCTCAGGTCTCTGTTCCCACCAATCCTAAACCATTATTCCAGGAACTGGCCCTCTGGCATACCACGTCTTGCCTTGTTAGTCTGTCTCTAAGCCACTGGAAGCTACAGCACGAAGCTCTGTGTGTATGCTGCTTCTGACTTCCCTGTCTGAGACATTGCTGAGACTCTCTGGAGGTGGTATTCTCCCTTACTCCAGGAACTGCCTTAGATTTGGTTTATTAACAGGCCATCTGGTAGTATTTGGGGGGATTCAAACAGACAGACAGACAGCCAAACATACCAATACCAAATCCAAAAAGCAAACCTGTGTTCAAGTTCTAGCTTGTTATTATGGACTGAATGTTTGTATTCCCCCAAACTCATAAGTTGAAACCATAACCCCAAATGTGACTGTATTTGGAGGTAAGGTCTTTACTTATGGAAGTAATTGAGGTTAAATGAAGTCATAGGGGTAGGGACCTGATCCGAAATGAGTAGCATCCTTATAAGAATAGATACCAGACAGCTCTCTCTCTCTCTCCCTACCATATCATGGCACAGGGAGGAGGTGACCATCTGCAAGCCAGAAAGAGAGATCTTACCAAAAACCAGTGAGGTTGCTATCCTGACTCCAGACTTCCAGCTTCTAGAACTGTGAGAAAATACATTTCTGTTGTTTAAGCCCCTAGTTTGTGGTATATTGTAGTGGCCGTCCAAGGTGACTAAGGCATTTCCTAAGTAGCTAAATAGATAATCATTGGTAGGTTATTTAATCTCTTGAATCACAGTTTTTTTCATTTATAATTTGTACTGCATATTCTACAAAAATTTAGTGGCATTAAGTGGCAATCTATTTTCAAAAGCTTTTCAGAAAGTAATGTACTTTGCGAATATTAGTATTTATGGTTTCACCGTTATTTTTAATTCTGGTTGTGATCGTAGCTACCAGAATGGACTAATCTGGCTTCAGTGATTATTTTAAAAAAATAATTGTTTCTTTTTACTTTGTTTTGGAAAATTAGCTTTGCTCAAAAGCAAATTAAGAAATAGGAAAACACAATGTTAGGAGATAATTCTTCATGAATATTCACGGTCAAGTCTTTGTGAGCACGGAGCGCTGACAGAATTGGTTAAAGGATGAACACACGGTAAACGTGCATTGGAAGCTGGAGACAGGGCATTGCCTTAAAGCTTACCACCCCTGAGCCCTTTTCGAAGCAGCGAATCTAGAGGTCTTCTTCGCCTCGCCCCCCCCCCCCAGAAGATGTTTACATTCCAGAGTAAAAGTGTCTCTCTCCAGAGGGGAGGACGGAGGATGGGTAAATGTGCCAGCATGAGCTCCAGCTCTTACAGTGTCAGGGTTCTTTCCTGTGGTGCAACCACATTGCGTGCACAGTGTAACCCGAGGCTCTTCCCACAGGGCACCCTGGGGACTGGGCCCAAGGAGCTGCCTCCAAGAAGCTCTGTGAGTCTGTATTAAGCAATGTTCCCTGATCCAGGGGTTCTTATCAGAATACACACACACAAACACACATCCACAAGTACACACACACACACAGCTGCTGCTTTGCACCATGACTAAGACATGTACGAATTTAGTTGTACTAGTTTTATAAAATAACACCAGTCCCCCAACAACATGGTTCAAGTTCCAGTTAGTGTGGTATAGCAACTAAGAATGCTTTGACAAAGTCATTCCCTGCTAGCTCTTCATGTCACAAACCACTGTGTGAATCAGACGCCCATCGTTAGTGACCAGTCGCTTCCCTTCCTTCAAAGTTGGCCAGGTCCCTGTGTATCTGCTGCTTAGTTCTCATACAAACAGCCTAGCACCACGCAGCTGTGCGGCCTTCGAGGCATTAGTGATAGAATCATGTCCTCTTTTACAAAAAAGGGTAATCAGAAAAAGGAATTGGCCTATTCAAGTTCAGCAAGGAAATTAAAGGTGATGATGTGAGAAGTGAAATTCTAACTGAATGAAGATGGGGTTACGGAAGAAATGGCTGACTATGGGGATGATACTGTTGCATTTGAGACACTAGACGTACAGCCAGGAGAGCAAGACAAGAAAGATGTCCCAGAGGAAGTGACACTGGTGAGGAAAAAGCAAACAAACAAAAATTTACATTTAAGGAACTCTCAGAAATATTTCGTGACATTAAAAATACAAAGGATACAGTGTGAGAATTTGATCCAAACTTAAAAAGAAGTATGATAATTTGTCAAGGCATAGCAAAGATGCACATTACACACTGTACATTATAGGACTGTTCACAGTCCCACACGGCCATGCAAAGCAAGACCTGCCTATATATAAATGTAGCAGATGAAATCATATAAACAGTATGCATGAAATATAAGACTGCTTCTACGCTGACAGTCACAACTTAGAACTCTCCTGTCATGTCATGTTCCAAGTGGGAACTGAGATTTGTTTCACTATCAGAATTTAGATTTCCATATTTTTTTTCCTGCAATATTCCTTATAAGAGCTAAACTTTCTGTGTTGTTGTGCTCTTTCAAAAAATTTCGTAGTTCCCCAGTTGACTCTCCAAGCAACTGAACCTGGGCTATAGGTTTGGGTCTTTTTCAGACAGAAACACTTAAAACCCAAATATCTCATTTATATCTGGCCAAGGTTTTCATATCTCTCATTTCTATAGCACTGTAAAATTTCCCTTGTGGAATTTCAACAATATGATTTACACTGCCCACTTACCTTTAATATTTAGTAAATAAAACATGCATATTTTAAGGGGTGTTTTTCATTCAGGTATTGAACTTGCCCACTATTTTAAATGCTTTCTGGATTTTGAGGATTCTGTGTATTTGATAGCCTGTGTTTGCTATTTTAAGATAATTATGCTGCTGAAAAATTGTTCTGAAGCAAAATGAGTTCTCACAGAGCTAAAAGGTATATCCTGAGTTATTCTATATCTGATTAGGCCACAACATTGCACTGTGTTCTGTTTTAAGAAGTCTCTTATAGGGGGCGCCTGGGTGGCTCAGTCGTTGAGCATCTGCCTTCGGCTCAGGGTGTGATCCCACCGTTCTGGGATCGAGCCCCACATCAGGCTCCTCCACTGGGAGCCTGCTTCTTCCTCTCCCACTCCCCCTGCTTGTGTTCCCTCTCTCGCTGGCTGTCTCTCTCTGTCAAATAAATAAATAAAATCTTAAAAAAGAAAAAAAAAGAAAAAAAAAGTCTCTTATAATTTCTGCTTCCGCTGTAAAACTTTCCAGCTGTCATGATTCTTCTAAAAGTAGTGGAGGGAGCCTGGAGCAATAGAGAAAAGAGGAAATAAAGTATATCATGGTCATGGGAAGCCATTGCATTATCTCTTCTGTTCACTTGGACTTAGCCAGGGACTTTAGTCACAGTCTCCTGCTGACTTGACTTGTGACCCTGCAGAAGTCTCCTGATCTGTCTGAAAAGAACTTCCTCTTATGTAAAAAGGAACGGGTTCACCTGAATGACCTCAAATGCATGTACAGCATTATAAGCATCATAAGCCTATGAGGTTATAGCAAACACATGAGAAGTCTTCTGAAGTCTAAAAGAAAAAAAAAATTCAAAATGCTGACATGATAGAAAAACTTGCTTGTGTTATTTTCGAAAAAGTGAAATGCAGTACTTATCTTGCTTAACATGTTGACAGTCCTTCAAAGACTTGGACAAACAAGACTGCATACCTTCGATGGCTCTACAAACTAAATGGTACCAGAGGTTATCTAGGGTCAAGTCACTGTCAAGGTAACATCTTCGCTTGCTTAAACGTCCCCTGTGCATGGGACCTGGACTAGAACCAGACATACTTCATCAGCCTGCATGCCATTGTTAATGGATTTTCTGTGCTTGTTCACTAGATAAATTAACAAGTAGAGATTGTGCCCGTGGCGCTTTTTTTCTCTCTTTTTTTTTTTTTTCTTTTTGGATCTATTCTCCACCACATCCTGCTCAGGGCTATAAATAATTTCATAAATCAAGTCCAATCACATCGCTAGCCCCCTCCCCCTACAAACATATTAATTTTCACTTCTGTGAACTTGACAGTTACTCTCATTGCCTAGAATTACAAACTCCTTCCACTCAAATACTGCAGCAGTGCAAGCCCATGTATGTATGGTAAGACGTGCCTTTTACACATGCGTGAACACACACGCACACACACTCTTCACTGCATTAATATTCTTTTACATTCTCCTCAAAATTAATATTTTTAGTCTAATATAAAGTGATATCTCATTTGTTCTAATTTGCATCATTTTTCTCACCCACATTTTTCATCTATAAACTTCCTAATTCATAGTATGTATTAATTTTAAAATGGATTTCATTACATTTTTCTCATTGGTTTGAAAGAATTATTTTTTATTCTTTTATATTCTTGTCAATTTATACATTACAAATATGACTGTACAGCCATTTATCTTTTAACTTTGTTCAAAGTGTACTCAATTAAACAAATCCTTTAATTATATATGTTGAAGTCCATCTTTTCCTACCTGTAGGTAGCAAAAACATTACCCTCTATTTTCTGATATTGGTAATTTTGCCTGTGATCTTTAAACCATTACCCTGTGTGAAATTTTTATATGTAGGCGTAAAGTGACCGTCATTTTTATCTTTGGCAAATCAGTTTTCTGGGCATTATTTTCCAAATAGTTCAGCTTTTCCAGTGATTTTGTTGTTGTTAAATTTGTATTATAAAATTTCTAAAAACAAACAATAGTGCAGTGGCTCTTTTTTACCCATCACTTAGCTTCAACAGTTATCAATATGTGAACAATCATTCGGAGATTCCAGCCTCAGTTACTCGGCTCTCACACTGCCCTCCTATCTTAGGGTAATTGCTAGACCTTATGTCATTTTAGCCATAGTAAGTCAGTATTTATAAATACATATTTTTAGGAGATGAGGTTTAAAATCTCATTATAATACCATGGTTATATCTACTATTCTCTCCTATTGAGTCCTTGTTCATGGTTTTTCGAATGGCTTACACATTTTTGTAATTTACATTTAGTTTGTTTAAACCACGTTAAACAAAAGCCCTACATTTTACATTTTATTGATTAATTGTTTAAGTCCTTTAATAGCTATAGCATATTTTCTGAAGAAACGAAGTCATTGATTCCATAGACTTTCTTTACTCTGGATTTTGTTTCGGGCATCATTATTTAACATGTCCATCCTTTCCTCATGTTGTCTGCAAACTGGCGGTTAAATGGAAAGCTTCGTTACACAGAGCCAGAAGATTGTCTAGGCTGTGGTGTACACCTCCTGTTGCATATCACCAGGCAAAATATGTCTTTCTTTTTGTAATGTTAAGATCCATCACTGTGGTGAGCCTGTTCCATGCATTATGAAATTCCTCATTTTGTCATTTTTTTTCTAAGGGATCAGTGAAAATATACTCAAAGTGTGGCTTCCAACACACCTTACTCAGGATACACATAAAAGGGAGAGAGAGAGAAGGGAATGAAGAAAGGACAAGCCACTGAGGGAGAAGACATTTGAAAATAGATTAACAGTATGACCAATAGATCTGATCAGGCTAACAAGAAAAATAAAGTAACAAAAATGATTATTAAGTATGCAAAACTAACTAGGTTGCCTATCATATTGATACACATTTAAATAAGATTGATAATTTCCAATATCAATGATTATGCAAGGATCAGACACCGTTAGTAGAAGAGTAAAAATGCAAGTATTTTTGTGTTCTGATATTGAAATATTTACAATAAAAACCATCATGGTAATTAAAATGGTAACAATGATTGTATTAATACAATAAGAAGTGACAATACTTATTGCTAATTCATCAGAACAGTGCCAAGAATGTTCCCCTCACTTAATTATTTAATTCCCTGGTATATTTATTATTGCCCTACCTGAAAAAAAAATTGGACCAAATATGTATAATAGAATCTCTTTTATTAAACCAAAACCAACACAACTATTGACGCTTCTACATGCTTAGTTAAATGACTGGGAGGATTTATCCTAAACTGCTAATAGTGAGGCACTGTGGTGATAGGTGTGGGATTAGGTGAGTTACAAGGGTGCTTAATTGCTTACTTCTTTGCACAATCCTATATCACTTTGATTTGTGAGCATATGTTACATTTAAGATATAGGAATCATAATAAGAAAAATATGATTTTCACAAGAGAAGGAGAAGTTTCTATAATTTAAGTCATTACTTTTAAAAAAAAGGGGGGGGCTACTTTATTTAGTTCCTATCATTTTAAGAGCTGGTTAATATCAAGGATTCATGGAAATATAACAAAAGATTAGTACTTATTTGAAAGGTGAGGACAAAAGTAGTTGAGTAGAAAGCAGTTGACTCTGATTTTGTAGGGCATCGTGGACATTCATATTGTATGGGGGGTTTGGAGGGATGGGATGAGGGTATCATCTACTTTGGGTCTTGAGTAGTATATTTACAGGAAAGATATTAGTAACATAGCATTAACAAAATAGAAGGATTTAATTCACCTATTATTGAGTACTTACCATATACAAAGCAATTTTTAAAGAATTTTATATCAGTACCTCTCAAACTATTTTAGATAAAGGGCTTCTTTTTTGTCTTTATTCCTGTTAATAGGGAATACATCCTAGGCCAATACTTTCATAAAATGCAGAAAATGAATTACTAGAAAGTGGAAAAAAGAAAGACCATATACAAGCCTATTTTCTACTGTTATTAGAATCAATAGCCAGAAAATTCCCTGTAAAGTGGTAACGGTTTGCGGAGCCGCGCTATGGTAGTGAAGGTTTGTTTCCTTAATCCATTGAGTCCTCACATTGTATCAGTGAGGGAGCATATAATTATGTCTATATCAGAGTGGAGGAAACGAGAATACAGTGAGGTGAAGTAACGTGCGGATCACACAACTCTCAAGTGGCAGATGGGGATTCAAATCGAAATAGCCTGGTTTAAGAGTCTGTACTTGATCCACTGCAATATACTGCTTCTGCCACAAGAAGAACCTAAAGATAGGCTTTTATTAGAATATTTTTTCTTTGATTTTGCTCTGTTTGCCATACATATTTATATAGTATCTCATGTCATTAAATTTTGCTTAGGAAAAAATGTAACATATGTTGGCCAAATAATTTTCAAAATCGTGCCGTAGAATAGGAATAAAGTTCAACAGCTCTTACTAAAACACTCCCTACCTCTTCAGTTGATCCTGTTTGCATAGCTTCTTCCTCATACTGATGATTTAAAACAATTGGCCTCTGGCCAAGATGCTCAGACTATTCCCATAAACATGAAGGGTTTAATTCAAACTGAAAAGTAATTTGAAAAGTAGAATCTCATTTCTTACTTGCACCTAGAAATAAGCCAGATCACACATTTTTAACAAACTGACAGAAATGAGGTGCTTTATATTTGTGGCTAAACCCACAAAGCTTGCAAAATTCTCGAAGCAAGAATAGACTGGTTATAGCAATTTTTTAGATATCTACATAAATAATAATCCATTTAAAATTTTTGATAAACATTACATGAAATGGAGTATCGATTCTAAAACCCTATAATGGTACAGACAGTCTTTGTTTCCTTAATTCTTGTTTTGTTTTTCTTTTCCCACCCACATCTAATTTCCTTAAGTCTGAGGGGTCATAAACTTTCCTGCATATGTAGTAGGGCTTTTATTCATTGAAATACCAGAACAGTTAATAATTAGCATGGTAGACTATAATAAGTTACAATTTTGTCATTATTGATATCTGATTGGAAACAAATAAATCCTAGATTTCAAATTAGTAAATCATTCATCCATGGATAAAGTGGCTGACAACTTTGTTTTTCACACAGTTGTTAAGTAGAAAACGAGCACCCATGTCTCCAATACTGGGGCAGAGTAAAGATTTTTGTTACTGGTAGGTAAATTGTGTGAAATAGTATATATATGTGTATATATATATATGACTTTATATCTCACAGCTCAAAATGTATTTGATCCTCCAGTAAAAAAGTTTTGTTTTCATTATTCACTTCAGAAGGATTCAGTAACCAACTCTCCCTTTTAGTAGACTTGCTTAAAGATATATTCTGAACTTCATAATTTATAATAACATAAATATTAATCCTTCATAATCATAGGGTTTGTTTTATCGATCGAATCAGTTTTTTTCATTCAGCAAATTTTTATTGAGAACAAAGTCTTTATCAGGGACTGTTGTTTTCCTGGTTTCTTTCAGAAGTTGGTCAGATGAATACTGTTTGACACATGAGCACGGACTCAACTCTGTCCCCATGCTCTCTGCCAGAATTACCTCATAGTCAGCAGGGAGCCGGCTTCAAAGGGGACGGGAGATTTGAAATCTGTGCTGAGAATATACAGTTGAAGAAGGTTGCAATTATTTTCCAGTGAAACACTAAACATTTACCATTTTTTTTTTTTTGAGATGATTCCCTCTTATTGACACTGGGGGTTGTCCTGTTGCAAAGTTGCTGTGTTTTTGAATCAGTATGTTATTTGAGCTTCTCCTCTCTCATTAAAAAATAATGAATACGATACACTGAAACTGTAACACCATTTCCACTTGCTAAATAGAAAGGCTGTTTTGTGACCACTTTAAAAGAACACACACAGGAATATAGTGCACTGGCTATCAAATTAAATTAATGCACAGTCGGATTCTATCGGTGAGAATACAGGTACAGCATTTTATCATATCCTTCTTGGCATTATTTGTTGTTTACCTTTAATTCCTATTATGTTTTATATTATGGCAGATATAGTTAAAGATCTGAAGGCTGAATTCAACTCCCTGAGGACAATTTAATGTCCTATTTTCCTCAAAGGAAAGTAACACTTCATATTCCATTTAAAAATTGTGGGACTATATTTAAATCTTTAAATGAAGAACATAATTTCTCTCTAGAAATATGAATTACCAAAATTAATTTAGAAAGTGTGGAACATCTATAGAGCAATAAATAAGATAAATCCTTTTGCTATTTAAATCATCCCAGAATGTACAGAAAGAAGAGACCCCCCCTCTATGATTTTCCAATTAAATATATATTTTAACTTTTCATTTTGAAATAATTACAGATTTACAGGAAGTCACATCCTATTTTTGTAGTCATATTTTTCTGAAGATGAATTTCAAAGCCTGCTTTTTTGTACATCATATATGAGAAAATGAGGTAAAGATAAGTCATCATTTTATCTAAAGATATATCTTACACATATATGTGTGTGTGATGAGAGAGAGAGAAAGGGGGAGAGAGATGCACTTTCTTAATATAAAATCCAGAAACCATGATTTATGTTATGCTATTTCTCTCTGAAATGAGAAAAGAAGAGATTTTAATCATGGCAGAGCTTGTATTGAGTTGCTGACAGTATTCTTTCCTATATTTGATAATACTGAAAATCTCAGAACGGTCGCATTCGGTATCAGTTGGCAGTGTATACATTTCCTATTCCTTTTACAGCCCTCTTTTTTTAATCAAGTGAAGTAAATAGGATTTAAAGCAAAAGAAAGCACATTTGAAAACCTCAGAAGATAAGCTGACCAAGTCCCCAAAGTTTGGTATTATTTTTGCATTCCAGCTACCGCTAGTTCTAGAATGCAGAACACTTGATCTGTGCACACTTAGTCATGAAAATCAACTCTTAAATGTATTTTTGCTGACTTCTTGTCGAATTTAGGATCTTCTTTCTGTATAATAAAACAGCTGCTTGCTGACTATTTAAGAAAAGAAACATATACATAAAAACATCAAACACATACTTCAATTCTTCCACTCTCGGCTTTCGTTTGAAGTTTGCTGGTTGCCTGAGGCGCAATCAGTACCATTGATTGTTTTCATTGTACATTTATTGTTTTCATTGTACTCTCCTCAGTGCCTGCCGGGTTGGCTAAATTGGTTCTACTGGTATTCCTATCAACTTCTACAAAAGATTTATCAGATTCGGTGAATAAGAGATTATACTTTCTAATTCCAAATTGTGTTTGAAAACCCCATCTGCTCCCCTTTGTGTGGCATCACATTTACCAACGTTGTCATTTTATTATTTTCTGCTGATTGGATGAACACAGAACTCATTAACCAGTACGCGAAGTGCTAAGCAGAGCATTTAAAAGTAGGTACATGCCTCTTGTTCACCCCACCCTCCACCGCCTCCAACCGTCCCCATCTCTGGACCATCACCTCCGAGACGGGAGTTCCCAGGTTTTGTGGGATCTGAATAAGTATCAGCATACCTAATTTCAAATACAAATTTATATACAAAAAGAAATAGAGCTCTTGAGAATGAGATCAGAAATACCAACAATTTACTAATTTAAAAAAAGCTGACACAATCATCCTTTTGAGAAGACTTTTCCAGGTCTCCTTGCAGTCTTGGAATGGACCCCAGAGTGAGAGCCATTGAAGCTTCAGTTTTGCACGACTTTTACACAAGTCAGCCTTGGCTCCCAGCGTGCCTCCCAGCTCTCCAGGGGCTGGAGCCACTGTGGCTCTTTGATGTTCCTGGAGGTCTCCAGAAACATTCAAGCCCCAGTGTCTTAGCAGTTGTCACTGCTCTCCTTGGAATGCTCCTCGGGATGGACTTCCCACTTCCCCTCCTCTTGTTCACTTCTTTGCACAGGTGTTACCTTCTCCAAGGAGACTTCCCTAAGCTCCATATACAGAATTCCAGCCACTCCTCCCACTGGCATTCCTCTATTTTTCTTCATAGCCTTCATCCCATCTTAAATAGATGTTACACTTAAGCAGTAGTGGCTTGTTGTTTGTTTCTGCTCATTACGATGTAAGTGCCATGATAGAAGATTTTTTTTCCTTTTTCCTTAAAATATCTGTCCTCAATGCCCAAAAATAGAACCTCACATATAATAGAAGTCTGATGAATATGTGTTGAATAAATGGAAGTGGTAACGGAGGTTCCATTTTGCTTAAGAAAGTGCACTATAATCAAAATATAATCGACCAATATTGTTTGACCATGTGGAGAAGCAGAGAGAGGAGAAAAGCCATGAATAAATAAAAAATTTAGAATCGGTAACCTATGAGTAAAAAATAAAGAATAGACTATCTTGAAGGGCTGTTTGACTCAAACTTCTTGGTATTGTGGGATTCCCACAGAATCAGCTCATGAAATCTTATTTAATTGGCTGCTTTGGTCTTATGTAAAGATAGTTTATAGAGATGAAGAGAGTTCTCACCGTATGGGGAGCACTTACCTGGAGCTTAGACATGAGGACAAATAGCTGCTTCAAAGTAAAATAGGTTTCAATAGCAATTTAAGGAATTTAATTTTGTGTTAATGATTGCTGGACTTGAAATATGATTTCTAAAAGAGCAAGAGATGCCCTTTTACAGGATCGCAAGGAAAACATTTATGTGCACTTTATTGTTAAAAGCTGTAGTGAGACCTGACTTATGAAGGCATAAGCCTTTTTACAGTTCTGTTTTTCCTATTCCCATATTTTGGGAGATGTTCAAGAAGAAACCACTAAACACAATTTACAAAAGTTGTGTTTGTTCATAAATACTCCCTGCCTATTAAAGATACATATATTAAATATGCATCACACTGCTTCCTTTTAAAACTAAAGAACAGGGGCGCCGGATGGCTCAGCCGGTTAGCATCTGCCTTCGGCCCAGGTCCTGATCTCAGGGTCCTGGGACTGAGTCCTGCCTGGGGCTCCCTGCTCAGCAAGGAGTCTGCTCCTCCCTCTCCCTCTGATCCTTCTCCAGGCTTGGCTAAATTGTGCTCTCGCTCTCCCTGACTCAAATAGATAAATAAAATCTTAAAAACAGCAACAACTAAAGAACAGAGATAATAGTAATATATAATTCATATTAATCATTTTATTGCCTAATATATTAGTTGTCTATTGATGTGCCAACAATTTGCCACAAACTTGGTGGCTTGAAACAATACAAATTCATTGTCTTATAGTTGTGTGTTTGAGTTGCCTGACACGGGAGTCACTGGGATAAAATCACACTGTCGGCAAGCCTGTATTCCCTTGATGAGGCTCTTGGGGAAAAAAAAATTTTTTTTAAGATTTTATTTATTTATGTGACAGACAGCCAGCGAGAGAGGGAACACAGCAGGGGGAGTGGGAGAGGAAGAAGCAGGCTCCCAGCGGAGGAGCCTGATGTGGGATTCGATCCCGGAAGGCCAGGATCACGCCCTGAGCCTAAGGCAGACGCTTAACGACTGCGCTACCCAGGCACTCCTGGGGAAAAATTTCTTTCCTCACCCTTTCCACCTGCCTTCTTGAAGGCCTCCCACATTCCCAGGCCTGTGGACCCTTCCTCTAGGTATTGAACCAGCAATGTAACATCACGCTGAGCTTTCTTCCATCATTACAACTCTTTCTGACCATAGATGGGAAAGATTCCCCACTTCCAAGATTTTATGTGATGAGATAGGACCCACCTGGCTAATTTAGGATAATCTTTTTATCTCAAAATTGTTTTGTTTTTGTTTTTTTAAAGATTTTATTTTATTTATTTGACAGAGACAGCCAGAGAGAGAGGGAACACAAGCAGGGGGAGCGGGAGAGGAAGAAGCAGGCTCCCAGAGGAGGAGCCTGATGTGGGGCTCGATCCCAGAATGCCAGGATCACGCCCTGAGCCGAAGGCAGACGCTTAACGACTGAGCCACCCAGGCGCCCCTATCTCAAAATTGTTAAACTTAATTATGCATGCAAAAACCCCTTTGCTATTTAAGATAGCATATTCACGGGGTCTGGCCTTAATTTAAACTATTTTAAGGAATATTATTTAAGGGGCTCCTGCGTGGCTCGGATGGTTAAACATCTGCCTTTGGCTCTGCTCTGGTCACGATCCCAGGTCTGGGAATCGAGCCCCACATTGTTGGGGCTCCCAGCTCAGAGAGGAGTCTGCTTCTCCCTCTCCCTGTGCCTTTCCCCCTGATTGTGTGCTCTCTTGTTCTCTCTGTCTCTCAAATGAATGAATAAAATCCTTTCAAAAATTTTAAAAAAGATTATTTAAGGTCAATATCAGTACTCAACTCAAAAGAGCAAAAATCAAATGCTATCAGAATCTAGACACTGCCATTAAAACACGTGTACACACACACACACACACACACACACACACACAAAGACATACTTTTCCCAAGGAAGTTGTAATTAACACATTTCTTACCCTGACCTGAGTAATTTGAGCACATAAAACTTCAGGATTAATCTTCACATGATATATAGAAATATTTTCAGGGCTTAAATTAGCCTTTCTTTTTTGACCACATAAACTAATCTTTTAATCTGCCACTTTTGAATCAATTTATAAACAACCGAGGTACAACTAGACCAGCTCTAGGAATGAAAGAAAATAACAGAATAAGACAATATGTAAATTCCCATGGTAAAACAATCAGAGAAATAATGATTTAGATGATTGTGTTATTCTATTATTTCATTTAAGTATTGCAACTATAATATTTAATTTATAATCAACTTGCCTCCTTATAAAATGGCAACACTACTTTAAAGCGAATTTAGTCTGGCTGTGTGGCGTCATCTTTCTAATATTTATTGGGAATGGCCCACATGGTTCATCTTCTCTAATAATCTATTTAAAAATATTCTATTTTTTAAAAAATCTGTACATACAAGATTTTTTTAAGTTTTTTTTTATTTATTTGACAGAGAGAGAGACAGCACAAGCAGGGGGAGAGGCAAGCAGAGGGAGTAGGAAAAGCAGGCTCACCACTGAGCAGGGAGCCTGATGTGGGGCTCGATCCCAGGACGCTGGGAGCATGACCTGAGCTGAAGGCAGACACTTAATCAGTGAGCCACCCAGGCGCCCCCATATAAGATTTTTTAAATCCTGTATAACTGTAACAGTTGTGACCCCCTACACATTAATTGTTCAAAGTCACGTTCATATACAGCCACCTGGGGAGGTCTTGCCAGGCCCCACCTTAGATTAAGTCAGAATTTTTGAGGTTGGAGCCAAACCATCAGTATTTTAAATACATCAACGTGCATACAATTAGCAACAATTTAAGATTACTATTTTCACCTCAAAGTAATTCTGGTTACTTAATGATATATTCTTCAAGCTTTTTAACTGGTTCTGATGCATGAAGGTAATGGGGGGCTATTTTGCAATGTGTTAAAAATTCTAAAGTTTAATATTTAAGTTACTGCTACTACACAAATAATTTCACCTTTTAAAGAGTTCCTCGTAGTAACCATTTAATTATTAAAAAGAATGTATAGATAGCATATTAAATAGAACTAATTTACATGGAAATCTTACAGTATTTTAGTTATCAAGGTATGTTCTTACAGATGTTGTGCCTCTGGCAGTATTAAATGCAGCCTAACAGGCCTAAACTGATTACATGAATTCAACCCCATAATATTATACAGGGAAATTGATCTCTCTTTTAATGAAAAGCAGACACTCTTATTTCTCATCTTAAAATTTTACAGTGTCACCCTGTTAATTATAAAATAAAGATGAGGCTTCTTATCACGGAAGAGCCCTTACTTCTCCTAACTTCTATGCTGCTCCAATATTGATTCTGTGCAGAAATAAGTCCTCCTAAGTGTGCAGTTATCTTGTATTCCTCTGCCAGAGGTGGCCTGTCGTCTTTGAATCCTCCTGGCACAATGAGCTTTCACCACTCCTTATGCCTACTTACATTCAGTTGAGATAAAATAATGAACTAATTGGTCAGATCAGACTGACAATAATCAAGGATCTTCCCCAGAATCAAACTTTACTGAGGAATCCAAATGATGCAGTTGACTTGAAGATAAAGAAGACTTGGGCGCACTTGCAGCTCTCCAGGCCATCCCTTGCCATATTATTCTTAAAATGTGCCTTCACCAAGATTTCACCTATGTGTAATGTAAGCGGTCTCGCACTAAGAAAACCATTGTGGTCAGGAAATATCTTCATTTTAACACACAGTGATACAGTTGTTACTAATATTTTCCAGAAGGCCATGTTCCATAAGTCCATAACGATCAGATTTATTCTATTAGGTAATAAAGGCAGACGAGGTACCTTCTTTCCCTCTAAGTCCTCCTGCTTCATTCAGCACTGGTGTGAGGTTCAAACCACAGGCAGGAACCCTCCCCCTGGCCCTACCACTTAATCACCATAAAAATGACAAGCCAGTCTCCTTTTACTACCCTCTCAAGCCGTTTTCAGACCTGCTTGGGAACCATGCTGTTCTTCCAGAAAGCCTCATTAGGTGAGTAAGAAAACTTTCCATACCCTCTTGGTGTGTGTGTGTATGCTCTCATCAGTGTCAACATCCAAACCAAATTTTGGGCAGGAGCCCACCCTGCTTTTATGGGTGGCCACAACCATCTTCCTACCTGGACTCTCCTCTTCTGTTGCCCCCTTCAAACCATTATTCCTTCTCCATTCAAAGGAAAAAATAACCTTCTTAAAGAGTTAATATCCTTAAAGACTTAAGATTACTTTAATTGGATAACCCCCTCCCCATCTTAAAATGAAATGCCCAGCCACAGTCTAAAAGCCTTATGTGACCTGACCCTTGCCCATTTTTCCAGTCTCACTTGGCACTGTATTCTCACAGGGACACCAAGCTTCAAATATCACTATTTTCTTTGACTTTCTTGAATACTCCATTTTCTTTTTCTTTACCTCAAGACCTTTGAGCATGCTCTCATCTGTTCCTGGAATGCTCTTCTTCCTCCTTGTTCTCTTCACTGTTAAATGGTAAGTCACTTTCCTTTAAATTTTAGCTTAAATGGTGCTTCTTTAGAGCGGTGTTTACTATCTACTCTGCCTGCCTAAGGAAGGAACACTCGTCCAGTTTCTATCCCAGTCTATCATTTGACTACTTCAAAGCCTCACAACTGCAGACTATCTTTTTTCTTTACTTTTTGTAACTAGGACCTAGTAGAATATCTGCTATATAATAAATATTATTGAATGAATACTGATGACTGACTAACCAACTGATTCAGAAATTAAGCCCTTAAATTAAGGAAAGACGTAATAAAGGTGACTTAAACAATTATCAAGATGAAACTCACCCAGCTGACTAACATGGAAATGACTGCATCACACACAAGACAAATAGTCAAAAACAAACAAGCAAGCAACAGACCAAAACTACCAGCTTGGGATGAATAGAATGCTAAAAACCATAGGCATTTTCTCCCTATTTATGTTAACTAGAAAGTAAACAGATGGATCTAAAAGTTGGCAAAGAATTTTTATTCCCCCCAAGGTTGGGAAGGTGGAAATGCAGTGAGTATGATGAAGGCAGCTGTTTCATTTCTCAGAGGATAATTAAAATACACAGATTATCTCTTTTATAAAAGTGAAAGCCACAGCATCTTCTTTCTTAGTTTCTCAGATCAAAATTGAAACACTCCTTTCAATAGGGTGTTAACATTCTTTATGTAATATATTAACATCTTTTACTTAATATAGACCACTGATTACCAAAAGAATGAGTATGCCAAATGAACAACAAGCATTTGAGTGACTGTGTTTATTGATCTTATGTCTACTTGTATAAGAAACATAAAACTTGGGAAAGTTGTTTATCTTTTCACTCCTACGCAGAAAAGTAGGACATTTACCTATTGAATTTGACTCAGATGCAATTAAGAAATTATTACCAACACTCCTAATAAGATAAGTTAATAATAGACTGAAGCAATACTGTGATTAAGTTAAAAAAGGTCTTGGATAGACAGTAGATAAAACTACTGGAAGAGCAAGTCAAATCTAGAGTTAATAAGTGTTTTAGAAGCATTCTCATCCTGAGGAAGCTATGACGGATATAAAAAAAAAGAGATTGCAAAGAAAGGGAAACATCAATAAAGAAATTGTTTCAATTACTAAGTTTTTATTTAGAATATAAAGTAAATGTAGAGGTAAAGTTGATGTGATTTAAAATAGCTGTGAGGCACCTGGGTGGCTCAGTCAGTTAAGTGTCTGCCTTCAGCTCAGGTCATCATCTCAGGGTCCTGGGATGAAATGAGCTGGGCACCTGGCTCCCTGCTCAGCGGGAAGCCTGCTTCTCCCTCTCCTGCTATTGCCCCTACTTGTGCTCTTTCTCTCTCTTTCTCCCTGTCTCTCCCTCTGTCAAATAAATAAATAAATAAATAAAATCCTTTTTTAAAAAATAAAATAGCCACAAACATTGATGTTTTATATATGATTATTTCAATGGACAGTATTCCTCATTCTTCTAATTATTCAAATATACAATTTTTTATAAATCTAGCTTGATTTGTGAGCTTTTCCTTAAGTTTCCCTTACTTAATAGTATTTTCTACTTTGCCAAATCTGAAAGGAAAAATATGTGTATCGAAGAAAAGATGTTATTCGTTCACAAACTAGTGGAATTTTTTTAATCAACACATCAGGTTAAAAAGTAGGGCATTATTTCTATTATAAATTATTATTATAAATGACAGTTACCTTTGTTTCACATTCTTTTACTTATGACAAACCTCAAGGTATTATAAAATTCTTTCATGGCCTAAAAACTGAATTTAGAAACATATAGTTTTGAGTACATTACTTTTTTTTTTTTTTAATACATACTGTAGAGTTAAAGGAGACTTTGAGGGATTAAAAATAAAGAATGAGACAAAGTCCTTCAGTATGAAATAAACATTTTATTATGAAGAGAATCAATATGCTCTTTTAAAAACTGTTTCAGTGTGTCTGCTCTGCACACCCATAGCCTGCTGGGTATGGGGATCCAGGCAGAATCCTGGTATTTTCTATATGCATAAATTTTATGAGTTGTAGATCTCAATTTTCTTGAATGGAATATTAAAAAGTTGAAAAAAAGGGCCTCTAAGCTTACTTAATCTCATGCCATATTTTATTTCTGTACTATTTCTGAGAAAGAAATCCTCACAATTTGAACTTAAGTAACCTTGATTTTGATTTTTGCTTTAAATGTATTTAATAATATACTTCTCATGTACGTTCGCCCAAATGTGCAATTAATCATACCTTGCCAACTATTTCTTTCTAATTCACTGATTAAAATTTATTATTTTTTGTGTGCCAGTCAGATTTAAAGTCAGATTTAAAAATCAGTAGATTTGTAATGTGTGTATGTCTGCTGTGTTGAATTACATTTGAGATATTTTGTGCATGAGCCAGTAGTTTCCAATCTGAGAAATAAAGTGTTTCCCTGTGGCTCGTAAGAAAGAAGATCATTGGAGCCTGTACCTGGGTTTGAGGGAAACTTTGTTTCTTGCACTGCGCTTGGGCTGCTATGAATACCTTTACTTTCTTGCTCTTGTTATAGTGTATCTTTTTCCATCACAAATCATAGAATCATAAGTATTGACATTTTGGGTCCTGTGAATCTTCATCAATTGAACCCTGTTTGGCTACCACCATTAGCACCATTCCTCAATCAATTATCTTGGGTTTTCTATTTACTCAGGCATATGATCTCCAAAATCAATTTTATTAACCCATCTTCTATTTTTTATAACTCTGAAATCTTTCTTTTGTAATTTATGGTGGTCAGTAATTTTAGAAAAAAATTTGACATATGCATTTTGTATTTTTATTCCTAATTTAATGAGAATATATCCAGTATTTTCTTATTATTCTGTTCTGTCAATATTTTAAAGGATTTTTAATATTGTGTGAGTTGATCTATCTATATTTTTGAATCTGTAAACATTAGATTTTTTTAATGAAATAATTAAACTTTCTCTTCTTTTAAGTATATTCTGGATATTTTCAAATGGCATTATGCTCATCTGTAGTCTAAAGATTTAGTTTTGGTAGATATTCCTTTTTCGAATCATCTAGGCTCAGTATTTCAAGGGGGAATAGTACTTTTGGCAGAATTCTACATTTCTCCTATAATACTTTCTATTTTCTTTATAATTTGGAGTTGTTTAGGGAATTATATTTTTATAAAATACCCAGTGAATCTAGTTTTTCCTTTTTTCATTTTAACTGCATGTAATTGAGCAAATTTTAATTCGTGTAGTTTCTGTAGTAACTGTGATTACTTTTTTCTTACTATGTGGTTTTTATGTATTTGTGTGTTCTCCCTTCTTCTCGAATAGATTAGCTTGTCAGCCACATATAAGTTCTGCGTTTTCTATTTTTTCTGTTATTCTATTTTTTAAATTTTTCATGAAATAAATTCTAATTTTAAATTTTACCTCTTTCCACTGTTTTCAGATCATTGTTCAATGAAACTAGAAATTTATTACAAAATAGAAAAAATGTAATCTATGGGTATTAAATAAACAAATAGAAAATCACACCTAACTCAGGAAAAGGAAACATCAAAGCCAAATTACAAAGTAGCTCAAAAATCCTCATAAGATACTACACACTTAAACATATTGAATGCACCACTGAACAGTGTCTAGAGAAAAATTTGGACCTCATTGTCCACATCAAGTCATACAGTTAAAAAATATCTTTTTTAAGCTTGAACCATAAATGTTTTAAGAAATAATACAAAAAGCAAGGTGAAAAATGCAGAAATATTCTTAATTAGTAATTTCAAAGAAATTAATAAAGAAAAAGATTAGAATTACTAAATAAATTCAAAAGCTAGATCCAAATATTAGTGAACTAAGGCAGCAGCTAGTCATAGGAATGATTTTAAAAGTCAGATAAATCCTAAAAATCCCTAAAAGATCAATAATAAAAAAAGAAGTAATACTTATAAATGCCAACAACTATGAAGGCCTGATATATTTCATTAGGGATCAAATACTGAAAATCACAAATTACCATCTTCTTTCCCTCAGATTTGCAAACGATAATGAAAAACATATTTTAAGCTGTTTGATCACATGATATTTAATAACTGATATCACAGACAATTTGGTGGGAGCACTAATGGGGATTATGTTTCTGTTTGTATTTATTAATTTCTTAAGCAGGCAGATACACATTGTTTAATACCACCTTTCTTCATTGCAACCGGAGACAAAAGAGTATTATTATAGTCACAGATAATAGGTTGCATCCTTGATGTTTCACATTCCTGAACTTACACAGAGCAAAATCAGCAGCCCTGATCTGCAGTGGGAAGTCGGGGGGGCTGTGTGGTTGGCATGTTTGCTTCCCTTGGGGGACGTTGCTGCTCAGGGGGGTCACTGGCTGACAGAGCTCCACGAAGGATTATGCCATTTCACTGGAGGAAATTGGCTACATTCTTGTTTGTTCAGAACGGAGATAATCCTTTTTTCTCCCTTTCACCCTGCACTAGCCGATTTCTGAGATTTAGACACCTGAAGCATGAGGGAAAACAGGAGGTTAATTCAGCAATTCTGTAAATAGTTCAGTACTAGAAGTGTTTGCCAAATAACAAAGCCGCTTCTTTCCCCAGGGACACGGAAGTGAAGACATTATTTTTTAGAAGCACAAAGTGCAAGCTGATGAGGGTGGTGTTGGCATTTAGCCAAGCATGAGCTCCACAAAGGCCATGAGGCTGGGCCTGCCTGTGGCTTTCTTTACGGCTCTCCTTCTCAAGATTAAATTGTATCAGTCCATCAACTCAAGAGTCTTAAAAGTGTCCCTCTCAGTCCTGTCGTCCTTTTTCTGGTTAGCTAGCTAAAGAAACAAATGGCAACCATCAGCTTATAACTAAAAGAAAATTTCAGCAAGGCAGCCACAGTAATTACTTCAGCATGGAAGGATAAAAGTTGACACATCACAAGCTAACATGGCTCCTGGAGCATCTCTGGAAATCCAGCGCAAACAAAATAGGGCCACAGCGAGTGAAAGGACAGAGTTGAGAGTGACTGGGAGAGAGCTGGGTGTGCCATCTGCAGCACCAGACAGAAGCAGGTGTGTGTCAGTGTGTGAGATGGAAGAAGTCTGCAATGCCTCCTAGTGAGAGCCTTGGCGGAAAGGCAATTTCTCAAAAATAATATCCTTTTTTTTTTTTTTTTTGAAAAGAGAGAAGGTCGGTGCCTCCAGGCTCATTCCAGGCTTGATCTTGCTGTCAGAGCGGCCAAGATGCTCTGAAGCCTCGGTACTACTGTGCAGCTGGAACAAGCAGGTACACAGGCACTCAGCCGTGTACCCGAAACTCTCAAGATGACACCAAATATTATAATGTAGGGCTGTGAATGGGACAAGGGGCATTAGAGTCATAATTAGAATATTCTCCAGAGGTGTTTCAAAGATTACCATCACAGGAGCCAAAGAACTGTTGCTATTAGGCATGTCTTACCTAGAGGTTTTGTATGTGGGCTCAGTATATACAGGACTGGGATTCTTATGCTGAGTTTATAACTACCCACAATCAGCCAGGAAAAATGCTCTCTGCCTCTTTATCTTCTGATTTCCAGTCAGAATAATGATGATGTGCCTACCATCTGCTAATGCATTCTAAAGCATGGCTTGCAGAAGTAGGCTTTTTTTTTTTTTTTTTGCTTGTATGTCCCCTTGAAAAATAATTTTAAAAAACCTATATACCCTCTTTTATTCATTACAGATGTTATTAGTACATAATAAAATCAATATATATACCATCTATTACATAACTTTAGAAATAAGACAAAATTAAAATTTAAAAAATTGAAATGTTCCTAGAAATCTATTTCTTAGGTGAATAGAGTTAGGGTTTTTTAAAAACAATGATTTATTCATCTTCAGATACATAAAGTTTATTCCTAGAATGAAACAGAATTAAGCATCAGTTGTATTCCTGTATTTTTTGCTTTTATAGATGTGAACGCCATGTAAACACGAAGATGTAAATGAGTTTAGTTGTAGCAGGATCATTCAAATTTTTCAATTTCATTGAAGTTATTTTCTGAAAGTATCTAGTGATCTATAAAAGTTATTTTCAAGGGCAAGAGCAAAATGAAAGAAGGGGAAAAACACCTGTCTTGTAATGACTTGTTACTCATTTATTCACTTTGATAATTTTAGAGACTTACAAATAACTATAAATAATTTCTTTTTTTTTCAATTTGAGGCACCATGTTTAACAATGTACTCAGAAAGACTTTGAAAAGGAAATATTAATTTAAATCCATTTACCAATATACTGCTTTCCTTAGCTTTATTTAGGTAAAATTGACAAATGTATATATTTAGTACATACAAAGTAATATTTTCATGTATTATACATTGTGAAATTATTACTACAATGAAGCTAATTAACATATTCATTATCTCACATTGTTACATTTGTGTGTGTGTGTGTGTGTGTGCGCACACGTGCGTGTGCTTGTGTGGTTAGAACACAAGTTCTACTCTCAGCAAGTTTCAAGTACACGACACTGTATTAATTATAGTCACCGTGCTGTATATTAGATCTTCAGAACTTATTTCCTTGCATAACTGAAACTTTGTACCCTTTGACCAAGTCTCCTCAATTCCCCCATCCATCTTCCCCTGGCGAGTAGGACTCTACTCTTTGCTTTTAGAGTTTGACTTTTTTAGATTCTACATCTAAGTGAGATCATGCAGTATTTGTCCTTCTGTTTCTGGCTTCTTTCATTTAACATAATGTCCTCCAGGTTCATCCATGTTGTTAACAAATGGCAGAATTTCCTTCTTTCATAAGGCTGAATAATATCCCATAGTGTGTGTTTGCCATAATTTTTTAATCATTCCATCCATAGATGGACACTTCCATGATTTCCATATCTTGGTTATTGTGAATAATGTGACAATGAACATGGAGTGCAGATATCTCTTTAATACACTAATTTCATTTCCTTTGGACATACACCCCTAAGTGAGATTGTTGGATCATACGGTAGTTCTATTTTTAATTTTTTGAGGAACCTCTATCTAGTTTTCCAAAGTGGCTATAATAATTTACATTCCCACCAACAATGCTCAAATGTTCCCTTTTTCCCACATTCTCTCTAACACTTACCTTTTCTTTAAAGGTAATAATCATCCTAACTGGTGTGAAGTGATATTTTGTTATAGTTTTAATTTTTATTTCCTTGATGACTAGTGATACTGAGCATCTTTTCATATACTTGTTGGTACTCGTATGTCTTCTTTGTTTTTTGGGTTTTGTTTTTCTTTTTTTGCTATTGACTTGCAGGAATTCCTTAATATTATGGATTAGCCCCTGATTAGATCAATAGTTTTCAAATAGTTTCTTCTATCCATAATTGTCTCTTTATTTTGTTGATCATTTCCTTTGCTGGGCAGATGCTTTTCCGTTTGATGAAATGTCATTTGTCTATTTTTGTTTTGTGTGTATTCTTGGAATTATATCCAAAAAAATAAATGCCCAGACCAATGTCAAGAGGCTTTTTCTCTATGATTTTTTTTGAGTAGTTATACAGTTTAGATCTAATGTTTCAGTCTTTGATTCATTTTTATTTGATTTCTGTAAATGGTATTAGGTAAGGGTCCAGTTTCCAATTTTCTAATACCATTTATTAAAGAGAGTATGCATATTTTTAGCTACTTTGTCAAGAATTAATTCACCACGTAATTGTAGGTTTATTTCTGCACTCTCCAATTTGTTCTACTGATCTATGTGTCTGTTTTGGTACCAGTACTGTACTGTGTTGATTATTACAGCTTGGTAGTATATCATGATACCCAGGACTGTAATACCTCCAGTTTTTTTTTTTTTTCTTCCTACTTTTTCAAGACTGTTTTCTCTATTTGGGGTCTTTTGTGGTTCCATGAAAATTTTAGGATTATTTATTCTAATTCTCTAAAAAATGCTGTTTGTATTTTGATAAGGAATGCATTGAATCTGTAGACTGCTTTGGGTAGAATGGACATTTTAACAATATGTGTTCTCCCAATCCATGAGCATAGAATATCTCTCCATTTGTTCATGTTGTCTTCAATTTCTTTTTTTTTTTTTTTAAAGATTTTATTTATTTATTCGACAGAGATAGAGACAGCCAGCAAGAGAGGGAACACAAGCAGGGGGAGTGGGAGAGGAAGAAGCAGGCTCATAGTGGAGGAGCCTGATGTGGGGCTCGATCCCATAACGCCGGGATCACGCCCTGAGCCGAAGGCAGACGCTTAACCGCTGTGCCACCCAGGTGCCCCCATGTTGTCTTTAATTTCTTGCATCAGTGTTTTGTAGTTTTTGTAGTACAGATCTTATACCTTCTTCGATAAGTTTATTCCTAGGAATTTTATTCTTTTTGGTGTAATTGTGAATAGGGATGTTTTCTGAATTTCTCTTTCTGCTACTTCATTATTAGGAATGCAGTAGATTTCTGTATACGGATTTTGTATCCTGAGACCTTACTGAATTCATTTATTGGTTCTAGTAGTTTATTGGCGGAGTCTATAGGGTTTTCTATCTATAGTATCATGTCATCTGCAAACAGTGAAAGTTTCACTTCTTCCTTACTGTTTTTATTTCTTCTTGTCTGATTGCTATGCCTGGGACTCACAGTACCGTCCTGAATAAAAGTGGTGAGAGTGGACATCCTTGTCTTGTTCTTGATCTTAGGGGAGAAGCTCTCAGTTTTTCCCCGTTGAGTATGATATTAGCTGTGGATTTTCATATAAGGCCTTTATTATGTTGAGATATGTTCCCTCTATACCTACTTTGTTGAGGATTTTTATCATGAATGGAAATTATACTTTGTGCTTTTTCTGCATCTGTTGAAATTTTCATATGGCTTTTATTCTTTCTCATTGATATAATGTATCACTTTGATTGATTTGCAAATATTGAACCACCCTTATATCCTAGTAATAAATCCCACTTGATTGTGTTGAATGATTTTTTTTTAAGTATTGTTGGATTCGGTTTACTAATATTTTGTTGAGGATCTTTATATCTATGTTCATCAGAGATACTGACCCATAGTTGTGTTTTTTGTTTTTTGGGTTTTTTTGGTAGTATTTTTATCTGGCTTTGGTATCAGGGTAATGCCTCAAAGAATGAATTTGGAAGATTACCTTCCTTTTCTATTTTTTGGAAAATTTTGAGAAGAATAGGTATGAACTTTTCTTTATGATTAAGTACTGCTCTTCTTTGTCTCTTTTTTCAGTCTTTATTTTAACGTCCATTTTGTCAGATGGAAGTATCGCTACACCAGCTTTCTTTTCAGTTCCATTTGCATGATTAATGCTTTTCTATTCTTTTCACTTTCAATCTGCATGTGTCTTTAGGACTGAAGTAAGTGTCTTGTAGGCAGCAAAGTAATTATTGATAGGTTTGCACTGATTGCCATTTTGTTACTTTTTTATGGTTGCTTTTGTAGTTTTTCTCTGCTCCTTTCTTCTCTTTTACTGCCTTTCTTTACTGATATACTTGGATTCCTTTCCCTCTATTTTGTGCATATCTATTACTGGTTTTGATCTGTGGTTACCATTAGGTTTATATGTAACATCATATGCATATAGCAGACTATATTTGGTGGGTGGTTACCTAAGTTTGAACCCATTCTAAAAGCAGTATATTTTTACTATTTCTCCCCACCCCCCACATTTTAGGTACACGGTGTCATACTTTACATACTTTACTTTGTGAATCCCCTGACTGACTTTTATAGTTATACTTCATTTTACTCCTTTTGTGCTTCCTAATTTTCTTACTCCTACTTACAGTCCTTACTTTCCACTCAAAAAGTCCCCTTTAACATTTCTTGTAGGGCTGGTATAATGTTCATGAATTTCTTTAATTTTTATTGTTCTGGGATACCCTTTATCTCTCCTTCAATTCTGAATGATAGCCTTAAGGATAGAGTATTCTTGGTTGCAGGTGTTTTCATTTTGTTTTGTTTTTTTCCAGCATTTTGAATATATCATAGTCATGCTACTCCCTCTAGCCTATAGAGTTTTTGCTGAAAAATAAGCTGATAACCTGGGTTTCCCTTGTATTGTATCTATTTTCTTTGGTCTTGCTGCTTTTAAAATTCTCTCTTCATCACTACTTTTTTCCCTTTTAATTACTATGTGTCTTGCTGTGGAACTCCTTGGGGACCTCTGTGCCTCTGGATCAGGATTTCTCTTTCCTTCCCCAGATTTGGAAATTTTTCAGTTCTTATTTCTTCAAATAAATTTCCTGCTCACTTTTCTCCTTCTGAAAGTCCTATAATGCAGATGTTGTTATGTTTGATGGTGTCACTGAAATCTGTCATTTTCTTCTTATTATTTTTTTTCCTAGTCAACTTGATTATTTTCCATTATTCTTTCTTCCAGGTCACTGATCCATTCTTCTGGTTTCTCTAGTCTACTATTTATTCCATCTAGTGTATTTTAATTTCAGTTATTGAGTTCTTCATCTCTCATTGGTTCATTTTATATTTTCTGTCTCTTTGCTGAGTGTCTCACTAAGGCCCTTCCCCCTCAAGTCCAGTGAGTATCTTTATGACCATTACTTTAAATTCCTATTAACCTCTCTTGCTGTGAGTGTGCTATTCTTTCATTTGGGACATATTTCTCTGTCTCCTTATTTTTTCTAACTCTCTATGTCTGTTTTTCTGCTCTTGAAAGTATTGGCATTATGAAGAAGAGGTTCAGTGCCTTGCAGTGCAGTCTCCCCTGTTCACCCAAACCTGGGTCTTTAGGGATGTCTTCTATGTGTGTTGCCTGTGCCCTGCTGTTGTGCGTCCGCTGCTTTTGCCTTCATTCCAGTCATCCGCAGTGGCTTTCTTTTCCTGTTGTAAGCAGGGTTTGGTCTCTGTGTTGTTAGTGTGCTAGTCCAGGGCTTCCTTGGCTTGAGTTGAGTGAAACTAGGCAGTTGCCAAGGTGCAGTAGCACCGAATTGTTGGGTGCTTTTCCTATGTTGTCCCTTGAGAAGCTTTTGTTAGTAGATGAGGCCTGCAGTGAGACCAGTTGTCTGCCCCCAGTCCACTGCTGGAGCTGGAGCTGGACTAGTGTGTGTGGTTATGTTCCCTTCTCCCTGGGGCGGGGACACTTTAGAGTGGTGCTGTTTTCTCTTGGGGCTACTTATGCACTGCCAGGCTCTTGGCACGACTTTGGATGAGCTCCAGCCACAGGTGAGTTTGAAGAGGCAGGTGTACAGGAAAAGACAGGTGCAGTGCATGTGGTGTAAGCATGGTTTGTGCAGGGCTGTTGTGGGTGGGAAGCTGCAGTGGCCCGGGACTAAGGCTGGCCATGTTGAAAGACATAGATCTGCTGAAAAACAGGGGACAGGCAGGGGACTTGGTATTGGCCAAGTTTGCAAAGATCTGCTGTGGGAGGAGACCTAAAGCTGTGACCTTGCTGGAGGGGCTGTATCTGAAAGAGAATGTGGGGGTGGAACATGCTGTCAGCAAGTTGAGAGTGTTCATGCTGTGTTGTTTCCTGCACATGTCCCTATGCTGGGTTGGAAAGCAGAGAAGGCCACTCTTGGTCTCCTTTGTATCCCTCCAGCACATGCTCTGAGATGAGTAAATAAATCTCCTTCATCTATAGCCTGGCTATTTTTCAAACTGATGCCTCTATGCTGTATCTCCATGGGGCTGTTTGTTGTACTGATTCTTTAAGTGTGTGGCTTCTGCCCTCTTGGCTTTCCTAGAGCCAAATCTAATATTGTTAAGTTTTTATTTAAATTCCAATTGGTTAACATACAGTGTAGTGTTAGTTTCAGGTGTGCAATATAGTGATTCAATACCTCCATATAACACCTGGTGCTAAATTTGAGGTATTAAGCCCTAGTGATTTTTAGACCCCTCCGGTTTTCAAAGCCAAATGTTATGGGGGCTTGTCTTCCCCATGTGGATTCCCTGTGCCTAGGGTCCTCTCCCCTCTTCCACACCCATGGTGTCCTTTCTTCCCATGGACAGCCCTGTGGGTCTATTTGGCTCCTGACCACATCTCTGCCATTCCTACCCTCTTTGATCCGGCCTTTTGCCTACATTTAGCTTCAGAGAGTCTGTTCTGCCGGTCTTCAGTTCATTTTCTGAATTATTTTCAATGAGGTGGGTGTTAATCTAGTTGTATCTATGGAATGAGGTAAACTTAGGATCTTCCTGCTCTAACGTCTTCTTCTATGTTGTTTATTATTTCTTGACTTGTATTAATACAACACAATATATACTCTAATGATGAGTTTTATATGAAGTGAAGATTGTAATAAAATATGTGGTGTTCCTTTTTTCAGGAAATGTATGTGTATGAGTATATTAGAATTTTGCATTCAGCTTTTGAAGATAATTAAATGAAAAGTATCTATAAATTTAGTAATTTATATACTGTTGATTTCCTTAGATATTATGACCAAACTCATCCAATGTTTTAATAAAAGAAGGTATATTCTGATAAAACTAATCCTAACAGCAGCTAGGCTAAGCATTATACTTTTTTAAAGGTGTAGGAAAAATTATTAAAAATATATAGGATAAACTAATATGAGATTACAGTGTCATAAAATATAATTTAAGTACATTTAGATGTTTACTAATTTAAAGAAATCACATAATATTTTGGGGGGGCTGAATTTTACCATTATAACTTGAAATTCATATAATTTCAGAAAACATTCCAGTTTCACCTGTAGAATCAACATCACTAAGTTTTATTTCTTCTGATTAAAGATGCTTTGCTTTCCAGCTAATGGCAAGTCCTAATGAATTTTGGAGGAGTTGATATGAATTGTTTATGTTTTAACACACTGAAAAAGCATATTTAGCATCTCATGAGTCTTTTACCAAAATCTCCCTTGCCAGGTTCTCCCTCAAGAGTTGTACTTTTTTTCACAATAGTCAAAGAACAGAAGTTTTCTTCTTTAAAAATTGCTATTTCTCCCAATGCCCTTATTCTACAATATATTTCATTTCAGTCTTTCCCAGTATGGGCTGAAACATCCTCTCTTGTGGTCTGTTTCATGCCTATCATGTCTATTTAATAACATAAAAGACAGGAGGCTCTGTGTTGGTTTTACAGTGTTCTGAAAGCTCACCAAAGAAGTCTTCACCCATCCCAATAGTTTACAGAACTAGAGGCTTCATCCCCAGGAACATGCAATATTGTAAGATTTGGGGTAAAGGGCTATTCTTTCTGCCTATAAAGTTAAAGAGAACTTGTTTGACGGGGAAGGTGATAAGAGAGAACAAAAATCTCAGGAGACAGTCCATAGAGAAGATCTGGAAATGCATTCCCCTAAACCCAACAGTACCAAGAGTCTTTTGGAAAGTAGTCCAGTTTAGACACACCTGTCATAAGGATTCAGAAGCTGGTAAAACTGGATTTATGTGGTGATAATACAAATTGAAAATAGAAAATTGCTCCTTCAAGACCTACTGAAAATTATGTAGTTATCAAATCTGTGATTGTAGAAAAGAAAGGGAAAAAATGTATTGATCAACAATGAAAAAAGTTGACTGTGGAACTGGAAACTAAGATGCTAGGATGGTTTTGGCAAACTACAAATGTTATTAGAGCTATGATTAAACATAGCCCAAGAATTGTGAACCTAGTTGACAGGGATAAACAGAGCTCTGGTCTCAGTCTGGGGAACCATTTGCAGCAGTGGTTTTCAATCCAGATTGTATATTGGTATGAGACTCCTCTGGAGAGCTTGAAAAACTATCAGTGTTTGAGACTCACCCAAGACCAATTCAGCTAGAATCTTTGTAGTTGGAATCTAGGAATTGGGATATTTGAAAAATTCCCCAGGTATTCCATTGTTCAGCGTAGATTGAGAGCAAACATTTTTAGGAGAATTGTGCAGTTAAACAAGATTTGATGAAATAGAAAAAAAAGAGACTGCTGATGATTTGGGGGTGCTAGAAAATGGAAATTATCAGTATAATAAGCATTGTCATGGACAGTAGTGACTCTTGCCTAATGCCTACCCAACCCTTAAAATTTGAGAGAGAAATTAGTAAAGATTAAATTTCCTTCTGGGGTCATTTTTCTGAAGCAGGAAATTGACTAGAGAGTAGGGTAGGAGTCATGTTTTATAAATGTATCAAAATTTTAGGCAAATATTTGTGCTAAAAGATTTATGGCAAAATTAATTATAATAGAAAAATATGTTCTACAACACCATGGTTGCATTAAGTTGCCTCTCTGTGATGGAATATAATGCTGTTATTAAAGTAATAATTTCACATAATATTCAGTGTATTCCCTGAAACATGAATGATTTTAAGGCACTAGATAATACTACACATAAAAGATATATACACACACACACACACACACACACACATATATATATATATATATATATATACATATACACAAATATATAACAAGTGTGATTATGTATGTGTGTATACATGTGTATATATGTGTAAAATTTTCAAAACAATAACAGAAGCTATGGATTGTCTAACTTTCTCACTATATTTCTTCATTTTTCTTTCTTTTTAAAGAGGACAAGAATATATTATGTTTAATATCTAAATGTTTAACACTTTCCAGAGATTGGATAGGACTGACATTAGTCACATTCTGGTGACTCATTAAGTGATATAGCTTGGCATATTTTAAAATAAATCTGCCAAGATAAAGGATGTTCAAATGCTAAAATGTATGTAATTCTCTCAACCACAGATCTGTTCCTAAGATAATATGCCTTGAAAGCAATATGTGCATGTGGGTGTTTAATAATTTTATTAGGCATTTATCAAGTTCATACCTATAGTAGCTGTTATGATTCAAATTTTGCTGGTTTTTTTCTAAGAATACTATAACTTAAGCATGTGGAATTTCTGAATGAAGTATTTTAGGGTGCAATATATCATTTTTATTTAAATAACATTTGATCATTATTGACAGAGCACAGAGGGCACTGTGCTACTCCTGGAGAGAAGGCAGACAAACAACTCCCTGGGGCAGAAAGCATGGAAACAGTAATCTGAAGAACACCTGGGACACACAAGGGGGATTATTTGCTCTTCTCAGAGAATGTCCCTAAGAAGCAACGCTCACAGAGATGCCTCTCTGGGAACAAAGGAGCCTACTGGCACCATTTTCCTCTCCCAAACCTTGGGAAGCAGTGCAGCATCAACACTGGCTGCCTAATTTGCTTACACCAAGTCTTATCCCCCTACATTCTGGTAGGACTGCCTTTCTCAGTCAAGCTTCCCTCCTTCCCAATGAGTGGACCCTTTCCCCAGAAGACCATGAGAAACCCCTGCCCACTCCATGTCTCCGAACTAGAGAGTTCTGCAGGGCCTCAGTTCTGGTGGAGGTGGTGTCAGGTCTCATTTTACAAGAAGACCATAGCACACCTAGTTAAAACTTGCCATATTCAGGCAGGAGCCAAGCATTGCCTACAGTAGGCCTACAAAGAACCTCTGCAGATGACTGACCTGAAGGATTGAGCCGCCAAAACCCAATAGCAGAACACCCACAACACACACCAGAGATATTCCCTGAAGTGCCAGGCCCTGGGCAATACATGGCCTCCTCTTTATGTAGCCATTACTTTCAGGAGTAGGAGATATAACTGGCTTTTGTAACTCAGAGAAGAAGGCGGAGTCTTAGACAAAATTTGAAGAAAGAGGAATTTCTCTGAAACAAATGAACAAGATAAGTCCACGGCCAGAAATATAAGCAATATATATATACAAAAACATGCCTGATGGAGAATTTAAAGTAACAATCACAAGGATACTCACTGGGCTTGAAAAAGAATAGAAGATATCAGTGAGACCTTTAACACAGAGATAAAAGAATTAAGAAATAATCAGAAATAACAAATGCAATAAATAAGATTGGAAATAGGCTTGATGCAATGAACAGCAGGTTAGAAGAAGCAGAGGAATGAATTAATGACCTAGAAGACAAAATAATGGAAAATAATGAAACTGAACAAATTACAGAAAGAAGAATTATGCAACATGAGAATAGACTAGGAAATTCACTGACTCCACCAAACTGAATAGCTTTCACATTATCATAGTCTCAAAAGAAGAAGAGATAGAAAAGGGGGCAGAAATTTAATTTGAAGAAATAGTAGCTGAAAACTTATCTAGGGAAGGAAACAGACTTCCAGATCCAGGAAACACAGAGAACTCCCATCAAAATCAACAGGAGTAGGCCAACACAAAGACATATTGTAATTAAATTTGCAAAATGTGGTGATAAAAAAATCTTAAAAGCATCAAGAATAAGTCCTTAATGTACAAAGGATAACCCATAAGTCTAGCAGATTTCTCAACAGAAACTTGTCAAGCCAGAAGAGAGTGTCATGATATATTCAATGTGCTGAATGGGAAAAATCTGGTGCCAAGAATACTCTATGCAACAAGGCTATCATTCAGAATAGAAGGAGAGAGAAAGTGTTTCCCAGACAAACAAAAAGTGAAGGAGTTTGTGACCACTAAGTCAGCCACGCAAGAAATATTAAAGCAGACTCTTTGAGTGCATAGGAGAGGAAAAATGACAAAGACAAGAAAGGATCAGAGAAAGTCTCCAGAAACAATGACAAAACAAGTAATAAAATGGCAATAAATATATATCAATATTTACTTTGAATATAAATGGACTAAGCACTCTAGTCAAAAGAAATAGGGTTTCAGAATGAATAGAAAAACAAGACATACCTATATACTGCTGAAAAGAGACTTATTTTAGACCTAAATTAACCTGCAGATTGAAAGTGAAAGGGTGGAGAAACATTTATGACAAAAATGGATGTCAAAAGAAAGCCAGAGTGGCAATACTTCTATCAGACAACTAGACTTTAAAACTGAAGACTGTAAGAAGAGACAAGGAAGGACATTATATAATCATAAAGGAGACAATCCAACAAGAAGATAAAACAATTGTAAATATTCATGCACCTAACATAGGAACAACCAAATATATAAAACAATTAACAAAAACCAAAGGAACTAATTGATAACACAATAATAACAGGAGACTTTAACACTCCACCTACATCAATGGGCAGATCAACCAAATGGACAATCAATAAGAAAACAGTGGCTTTGAATGACACACTGAAACAGATGGATTTAACACATACATCAGGACATTCCATCCTAAAACAGCAGAATGCACATTCTTTTCAAGTGTACATGGAATATTCTTCAGTATAGATCACATGTTAGGTCACAAAAGAGGCTTCAACAAATACAGAAAGACTGAAACCATGCACCTTTTCTGACCATGGTATGAAACTAGAAGTCAACCACAGGGAAAAATCTGGAAAGACAACAAATACATGGAGGTTAAACCACATGCTACTAAACAATGAATGGTTCGACCATGAAATCAAAGAAGAAACTAAAAATACATGGATACAAATAAAGAAAACACAATGGTCCTAAACCTTTGGATTGCAACAAAAGCAATCCTAAGAGTGAAGTTTATAGCAATGTGGGCCTACTTCAAGAAGAAAAACCTCAAATAAGCAACCTAACCTTACACTTAAAGGAGCTAGAAAAAGAACAACAAATGAAGCCTAAAATCAGCAGAAGAAAGGAAAAAATAAAGACTGGAGCAGAAATAAATAATGTAGAAACAAAAATTTTTTTTAAAGAAAAGAAACAATAGAGCATATCTATGAAATGAGGAGGTGGTTCTTTGAAAAAATTAATAAAATTGATAAATCTCAGGCCAGACTTATCAAAAAGAAAAGAAACAGACCCACATAAATTTAAAAAAAAATAAGAGAGGAAAAATAACAAACCACACCATAGGAATACAAACAATTATAAGAGAATATTATAAAAAACTATATATCAAAAAAGTGAACAACCTGGAAGAAATGGATAAAATTCCTACAAACATATAAACTACCAAAACTGAAATTGGAGGAAACAGAAAATGTGAACACACCAATAACCAGCAATGAAATGGGATCAGTAATCAAAAATCTCCCAACAAACAGAAGTCTAAGGCCAGATGATTCATAGGCAAGTTCTACTAAACATTTAAAGAGGAATTAATGCCTATTCTTCTCAAACTATCCCCCCCCCCAAAAAAAAAAGAAAAGGAAGGAAAACTTCCAAATCCATTCTGTGAGGCCAGCATTGCCCTCATACCAAAACCAAATAAAGACTGTACTGAAAAAGAGAATGACAGGCCAATAACCCTGATGAACATGGAAAATTTTCACTAAAATACTAGCAAAGTAAATCCAATGAAACATTAAAAAATCATTCACCACGATCAAGTGGGATTTATCCATAGGTAGCAAGGGTGACTCAATATTCACAAATCGATCAACATGATACACCACATTAATAAAAGAAAAAATAAGAATCATATAATCATTTCAGGGGTGCCTGGGTGGTGCAGTCATTAAGCGTCTGCCTTTGGCTCAGGGTGTGATCCCGGCATTCTGGGACCAAGCCCCACATCAGGCTCCTCGCTAGGAGCCTGCTTCTTCCTCTCCCACTCCCCCTGCTTGTGTTCCCTCTTTCGCTGGCTGTCTCTGTCAAATAATAAAATTAAAAAAAAAAAAAGAATCATATCATCATTTCAATAGATGCAGAAAAACCATTTGACAAAGTACATCCATTCATGATAAAAACCCTCAATGAAGTAGGTTTAGAGAGAATATACCTCAACATAATAAAGGGCATATATGAAAAACCCACAGCTAATATCATCCTCAGTGGAGAAAACTTGAGAGCTGTTCCTCTATGATCAGGAAGAAGACAGGAACATTCATACTCACCACTGTTATTTAGCACAATACTGGAATTCCTAGCCGCAGCAATCAGACAACAAAAAGAAATAAAAGTCATCTAGGAAGAAGTAAAATTTTCAGTATTTGCAGATGACATGACACTATTTGCAGAAAATCCAAAAGACTCCCCAAAACTACAAGAACTGATACATGCATTCAATAAAGTCACAGGATACAAAATCAATGTACAGAAATCTGTAACATTTCTATATACCAATAGTGGAATAGCAAAAGGAGAAATTAAGGAATTAGTCCCATTTATAATTGCACCAAAAACAATGAGATACCTAGGACTAAACCTAAGCAAAGACCTATACCCTGAAAATTATAAAACACTGATTAAAGAAATCGAAGAGGACACAGGGTGGTGTGGGGATGGGTTAAATATGTGATGGGGATTAAGGAGTGCACTTGTGATGAACACTGAGTGTTGCATGGAAGTGTTGAATACACATGAAACTAATATTACACTGTATTGCTAACTAACTGAAATTTTAGTAAAAACTTAAAAAAATAAATGTATAAAGTCATGTAAATACCACCACAATCAAGCTATAGAATATTTACCTTATCCCAATCTGATTCTGACAGAATCTATAGTATGTGTAGTCTTTCATATCTGCTTCTTTCACATAATATGATTTTTTTAAATTTTTTAAAAATATTTCATGTTGTTTCATATATCAGTAGTTTATTCCCTTTAGTGCTAAGTAGTATTCCATTCTTTGGATAGTCCACAATTGGTTTACCCATTCATTTACCTGTTGATGGGCATGTAGGTTCTTTCTGGCTTTTTGACTGTTATATATATATATATGTGTGTGTATGTGTATATGTGTGTGTGTGTGTGTATATATATATATATATGTATAAACAGTTTTCTGCAATCCTTTCTTTGAATATGTTTCATTTGTCTTGGATAAATACCTAGGAGTAGGATTTCTAGGTCATATGTTAAGTATATATTTGATTTCATATGGAACTGCCAAATTATTTTTCAAAGTGGTTGTACCATTTTATATTCCTTCCAGCAATGTATGTGAGTTCTAGTTCCTCCACATCCTTATCAACAATGGACGTTTTCAGGTTTCTGTTTTTCACTAATTTAGTAAGTTGAAATTATATGTTGATGGGTTTTTAATTTATATTTTCCTCATGATTAATGATATATTCTTTTCTTTTTTTTTTTTTTTTAAGATTTTATTTATTTATTTGACTGAGATAGAGACAGCCAGCGAGAGAGGGAACACAAGCAGGGGGAGTGGGAGAGGAAGAAGCAGGCTCCCAGCGGAGGAGCCTGATGTGGGGCTCGATCCCAGAACGCCGGGATCATGCCCTGAGCCGAAGGCAGACGCTTAACCGCTGTGCCACCCAGGCTCCCCAATGATATATTTTTTTCACGTGCTTACTGGCCACTTACATGGCCTTTTGTAGATCATATTTTGTGAGATATCTGTTCAAATCAATTTAAAAAATTGAGCTCTTTGTCTTCTTGTCATTGAATTATAAAAGTCTTTTCCTGGAAATATTTTTTTGCAAATATTTTCTACCAGTCAATGACATGCTTTTTTATTTTCTTTACAGTGTCATTGAAAAGCAAATGTTTTAAAATTTGATGAAATTTAATTTAACAATTATCAAATTATCAATTTGTATTGTTCAGTGTTTTATGTTCTAAGAAATCTCTTCTTGTTCTTGGTTACAAGGATTTTTCTTGTTTTCTTCCAGAACTTTTGTAGTGTGGCTTTTGAATTAGCACTATCATCTATTTAATAAGGATTATATAGTGAGAGCTGAGGGTAGGGTCTTTCTTTCTTTCTTTCTTTCTTTCTTTCTTTCTTTCTTTCTCTTTTCTTTTTCTTTCTTTTCGTATATGAAAAGTTATATAATTAACGCCATAGATTTGACAAAATTCAACACATATTTATAGTTTAAAAAAGAAAAGTGGTAATAAAGGGAACTTCCTCAACCCAATAAATGACATCTATAATAAACTTGTTAATATGACACTTAATGGTGAAAGACTGAATGGTTTTTCTCTAAGATTGAGAAAAATACAAACCAACCATCTTCTGATTGAATGCCATCAGCACCTTTAATAAAAATTGGTTGGCCATGTTGGAATGCTCCTATTTCAGAAATTATTATTCAAACCCACTAATTTATATGGGCTACCTTATGCCAATATTACATAATCTTAAAGTATCTTTGTAATAAGTGTTGATATCAAGTAGTGTATGTCTTTCAACTGTGTTTTTTTTTCAAATTATTGCAGCCATTTTAGATCTTTTGCATTTCCATATAAATTCTAGAATAGACTTGTCAATATCCACAAAAAATGTCAAATGAAATTTTGACTGGTATTGTATTGAACATGTAGATAAATTCGAGGAAAATTGACATCTTAACGCTGAGTCTTTTCCTTTGTGAACATCTTTGTACACATATATTTAAATTACCCTGAATTTTATTCAGTAACACTTTGTAGTTTTAGTATACAGATCCTACAAACATTTTTAAAAATTAATTCCCAAGTTTTTGATATTTTTGATGTTGTCATAATGGAATTTTTAAAAATTTTAATTAACAAATTTTGTTATTATTAAGAAATATTTTTACATGTTGACCTTGTATCCTGAAACTTTGGATATTGCTAAACTTACTAGTTCAAGAAACTTCTTTCTAGATTTTTTTTTTGAAGATTTTATTTATTTATTTATTTATTTATTTATTTATTTATTTATTTATTTGACAGAGAGAGAGCATGACAGAGCAAGTGAGAGAGCACAAGCACAGGGAGGGCAGAGGTAGAGGGAGAAGCAGGCTCCCCACTGATCAGGGAGCCTGACACAGGGCTTGACCCCAGGATCCTGGGATCATGAACTGAGCTGAAGTCAGAGGCTGTCTTAACCGACTGAGCCACCCAAGCACCCCTGTTTCTAGATTTTTTAATAATTTTCTCCATCATGTAATTTCTGAAGAGTCTTCCTCTTTAATTTCTCTTTGTGCTTTGTATTTCTTTTTGTTTTTGTATTGCACAGACTAGAGCTTAAAAGACAATGTTAAGTAAAAGTAGCAAAAGTATACAACCTTGTATTTTTCCCAATCTTAGAGAAAAAGCTTCATCTTTCACCATTTAAGAGTCGTATTAACTACAAGTGGATTGAGGAAGTTCTCTTTATTACTACTTTTCTTTTTCTATCTATAAATGTATATTGAATTTTGTCAAATCTATGGTGTTATAGTTTTTCTTTTATATACTGCTCAGCAGGGAATCTGCTTCTCCCTCTGCCTGCCGCTACCTCTGCTTGTGTCCATGCTCTCTGACAAACACATTAAAAAAAAAAAAAAAACTATAAAATGAGGGATTTGAAAGTGGGGAGTCTTAACAGATATGGGGAATGTGGTGGTATCTGTGGATTAATGGAGATATTAGAGTGAGTGGGATAGATGTGTAAGAGCTGATAGATGAAGTATGGGATGTTTGTTAAAGATATTTTGAGACTGGGGTGGGTAGTGGTGATGAGAATGTTTAAGGTATTCAGGAGACGAAGAAAGGGATCTCACTGGAGTTGAGGTCACGACACTCAGAGGCTGAGATGGTAGACAGATGGTACACTTAGAATGTACTTATCACCAAAAAATGATGGTGATTGTGGGGTAAAGGGGGAAACACTGACCCAGGACAGAATATCTTCAGTAAATAAGAAGTGATCCGAAAGTGAATAGATGTGAAAAGCATGTCCCAGGATTATAAATGAACAGATTTTGCCAGAATGAGACTCAGACAGGTTTCAAAGCTTAAGACAGTTGAGAGGTTTCTAGAAAACTGATTTTTGCTCCATTTCATCTTGAAAAAACTAACAAGGACTATATTGGCATTGTTTTATACTAGTTACTCACACTTCGTGGGCAGTCAGGCCCACTAGCCTGAGTTTGTGTAACAATCCATTTGCTCAGTGTGACAGAAGTGAAGCAGGCTCATGATGGCTCACAAGACCTGAGAGTTAAATTTTCAGGGATTTTTCAAGTCAGTGGTTAAACAGTCATTATTAAAATTTAAATTATGTGAACTTATATTTTAAGTAATTATCCTAAATTAGGCTAATACTCAAAACTATCAATATGACTATCAATTCTAATCATTTTCTAATTATTTTACTGGATTTAACTACTACCTCTGCCCTTGGGGCTATTTTCCTATATTGTATGCTACCTCTGTGACATTTAAAAATTATATAATAGTTTGCTTCTGCATATGTCTTCCCAACTCTGCATTCAGTAGTACTACATGAATAGCTTTAAAATTGACCTCCGTTGTAATATTGATACCACAGAAATTGTCAGATGCCCCAAATCAAGACTTCGCTTGTTATTTGATTGATTTTCTAGACCTTTAAAAGTTATAGAAAATCATTAATAAAGTAGATTAAAGGTCAAACTTTGTTGTATCTGTGGCCATTAAATTTATAAATATTTTTATTTAATAAATAACATTTTAAATTAATTTTATTTTGTAAATATATATTTATTGATAGAGATATAGGAAATGGTTATTAAACATTTCCCAGCACACTGCCTGGTGTATGGATAATAAAAGGGGGTCCAAATGGTGACTATTGGAATGCTGACCATTGCTGAAATAAAAGAATTGGGAGAAAAGACTGCATTAATCATATATATATTTTTTAATTTTTATTCATTTATTTGAGAGAGAGAGCACAGGGGAGGAGCAGAGGGAGAGGGACAAACAGACTTTGCACTGAGTGCAAAGCCTGACCTGGGGCTCAGTCCCACGACCTGGAGATCATGACCTGAGCCAAAATCAAGAGTTGGCCACTTAACCAGATGAGCCACCCAGGCACCCTGCATTAATCATATTCCTTAATGAAAGTGAAATTCTCTTCTAACACTGTGAACCCAATTTTTAATTTGCTCCTCTGCTGGCTTTGTGGAGATTGCTCTCTTCACCTGTGTGAACCTCTATGCTGCATTTGGGGCCGACATTCTGAGGCTTTCTCTATCTGCAAGCTGGGTCATTATTGAGATTCCCTCCAGGCCTTGATATATGGCAGGAAGCAGCAGTTTTACTTGGAGCTTACAGTGATTAAAATGTTTTATTGTGAACAAAGGGGGGAAAAAAGATAAAATGTGCTCTGGGAAAAAAAACAATTTTTTTTCTTACAGGGAGGCAGGATTTTATTGGCTTGAAAAAATGTATTCAGGAAGAATCTTAGGGTCTCTGATGATGAAGATATGGCATGGTCCGTGAGACTTAATGCTTATTAAGCCATAACTCTCATGATTCATGCTGGGAGCATTTTTGTGATCAGAACAAAGACCTTAGAACTAAAGTCGCATCAAAACAACTACAGTCTCTTTCTCTCTCTCTTTTAAAATTTTATTTGTTTGTTTATGTATTGTATAATTAACATACAGTGTTATATTAGTTTCAGGTGTATAATAGAGTGATTCAGCAATTCTGTAAATACTCAGTGCTCATCTTGATAAGTGTACTCTTAATCCCCTTCACGTATTTCACCCACTCCCACCCCCACCTCCACCCCACATCCTCTCTGGCAAACACTAGTTTGATCTCTATAGTTAAGAGTCTGTTTCTTGGTTTGTCTTTTGTTTTTGTTTTGTTTTGTTTTGTTTTGCTTTGTTCATCTGTTTTCTTTTTTTTTTAAGATATTTTTTTATTCATTTGAGAACATGAGAGAACATGAGCCATGGGGAGAAGGGTAAAGGGAGAGGGAGGAGCTGATTCCCCCCGAGCGGGGAGCCTGATGCAGGGCTCCATCCCAGGACCCTGAGATCATGACCTGAACCAAAGGCAGACGCTTAACTGCCTGAACTATGCAGGCATGCCCTGTTTTGTTTCTTAAATGCCACATATTAGTAAAATCCTATGGTATTTGTCTTTGATTCATTTCACTTAACATTATATCTTCTAGAGCCATCCATGCTGTTGCAAATGGCAATATATCACTCTTTTTTATGGCTGAGTAATATTTCATTACATATGTACTATATTTTCCTTATCAATTCATCTTTTGATGGAGACTCGGGCTGCTTCCCTATCTGGCTATTGTAAATAATGCTGCAGTAAATATAGGAGTAGGTGTATCTTTTCAAATTAGTGTTTTTGTATTATTTGGGTAAATATGCAGTAGTGGAATTACTAGATCATAGAATAATCTTATCTTTAATGTTTTGGGAAACTTCCATCATGTTTTCTTCAGTGGCTGCACCAGCTTGCATTCCTACAACATTGCATGAAGGTTCCTTTTTCTCCTCATCCTCACCAACACTTGCTGTTTCTGGTGTTTTTGAATTTAGCCATTCTGACAGGTGTGAGGAGATATCTCATTATAGTTTCAATTTGCATTTCCCTGATGATCCATAGATGTTAAGCATCTTTTCATGTGTTTGTTGGCAATCTGTATGTCTTCTTTGGCAAAATGTGTTTTTAGGTCCTCCGCCCATTTTTAATTAGATTATTTATTTATTTATTTTGGTGTTGCATTGTATAAATTCTTTAAATATTTTAGGTATTAACATCTTATTGGATACATTATTTGCAAATACCTTCTCCCATTGGTGGGTTGTTGTTTTGTTTTATTGATGTTTTCCTTTGCTGTGCAAAAGATTTTTATTTTGATGTAGGCCCAATAGTTAAATTTTGCTTTTGTTTCCTTTTCCTCAGCAGACGTAATCAA
>NW_024424453.1:18539765-18551533 GCF_017311325.1 Ursus maritimus | reverse complement strand
CAATGTTGAAGAGAGTATTGCTGATGTTTTCTTCTAGAAATGTTATGGTTTCACATCTCACATTCGGTCTTTAATTCATTTTGAGTTTATTTCTGTGTATTGTGTAAGAAAGCGGTTCAGTTTCATTCTTTTATATGGCTGTCCAGTTTTCCCAGCACCATTTGTTGAAGAGACCGTCTTCTCCCCATTATATATTTTTGTCTCCTTTCTCATAGATTAATTGACCATATAATCATGGGTTTATTTCTGGGTTCTCTATTTTGTTTTATTAATCTATGTGTCTATTTTTGTGCAAGTGCCATACTGTTTTGATTACTACAGCTTTGTAGTATATTTTGAAACCTACGATTGTAATACCTCTGGTTTTGTTCTCCTTTTTCAAGATTGCTTTGGTTATTTGGGATCTTTTGCCATTCCATACAAATTTTAGGATTACTCGTTCTGTGAAAAATGCTGTTGGTATCCAATAGGGATTGCATTAAATGTGTAGATTGCTTTGGCTAATATGAACATTTTAATAGGATTGGTTCTCCCAGTCCATGAGTATGGGATATCTTTTGTTTGTGTCATCTTCAGTCTCTTTCATCAATGTTTTATAGTTTTCAGAGTACAGGGCTTTCAACTCCTTGATTAAGTTTATTCCTGTGTATTTTATTTGGTGCAATTGTTAATGGGATTGATTCCTTTCTTCCTCTTCCCTAATTTTTGTGGTTAGTCTCACAGGTTAGTTTGATTCCCAAGTGTGCCTCTGCTTTCCCTACCTTTTTTATGAGGCCTCCTTTCTATGATCAACTGTAGAAAGTGAGTTCTGCCTGTCTTGTTGGGTCAGTTATACTGATGTGGGAGTTATTTAGGTGTATCTCTGGGTTGAGGTAAGCTTAGGATCCCCCTTCTCTGCGGTCTTCCCCAGAGGTCTACAAAATAACTAGTTTCTTTATTTGCATGTCCAGAATATCATGAGCAGTCACAAAATATCACGATACCTCTTAAACTTTCCTTCCCCTTCTCTTTTCTATCCAGTACCTCTAAACATTGAACATAGCTTTTGACCATCTTTATTCAAAAAGTCACAAAAACACCCTTCCTTTCTAAACTCATCCTTTCCCCGAAAATTACTGCTCATTAAGATTCCTGTCTACAGGGAGAGAATATAGAGTATAAATGAATAACTGTGGTTTAAAGACAGATGGCCCATGTTAAAATCCTGATTCTCTCACTGGGTAGTTTTGTGAATGACCTCGTGGTTTCCTCATCTTTGAACCAGAGTGATAATAGCAGCAAAAGACAAGTGTCTGTGGCAATAATTACTAAAAAGGGCTAAAACAAGATTTTAACATGGAATCAGTACTAAAGTAGTATCAGCTATTATGTACGTTTTCTCCTTTCCTTCTGACTGCTGAACCAATTCTGGTAAGGGGATGGGGAGGGAAGCAAGATTGAAAGAGAGGAAGTAACATTGGGAAATTGTATAAAATATTACTATTAATATCTTCACAAAATCTAGGAGCCCGTGTGAAAAAAGGGGGGTAAATTTCAAAAGGGAAAAGTCTAGAAAGAAAGAGAGCCCCCTTTTTGGTGATATTTATGTTCTGGGATAACTCACTGTTGACTTAGACACATTATTATAAAACTCTTCATCCTGATGTATATGTTGAATACCTCATTTTTTTTTGTTAAAATTTATGTCGCTTTCCAAAATACTATATTGGATTCTAAATAAAACATGCGTAATGCTTCAATCTTTTGCCTCAACTGGTGTATATATAATACAGAGCTCTCTATTCCCCCATCAGATGTAGCCTAATCACCCACCATGAAGGATCTCTGACTCAAAGATTATATAACTTCTTATTTTTAAAGTCACATGTGTCTGGATACAAGGTTTAATATACTTGTGTTCAAATTCAAATATTCTCATATTCAATTTTAAAGTCATGTACTAATACCTCAAGTAGGGAGATTTTTAGTTTCTGCTTTCAATTTGCACAAATAATTGATGGCTCATTAACAACTCTGTGGGAACACTGCAAAACACACACATGCATGAGAAAAACAACTAGTTGTGACAGGGAGAATAAAGTCTGTGTCAATCATATTGAAATCCTCTGTTACATTCCAAATAAGAAGTTAGAAAACACTTTGAGTAATACATTAGCATAAATAAAAAGAATCTCACAAATTATGCTTGCTAATGACATTCATAATTTTGCAAAATCATATAATACACAGATGTTTCTCTTTTTTTTTCTTGTGCTCTTTCCAGATTTTTTTTTCTGTGAAAATATACTTGTTCAAATGTTGTTGCCAATTTGACTGAAGACGTTACTTGACCATGATTTAGAATAGTAGCTAGTGTTATGAAAAGTTGGAATAAAAAAAATATGTACTTGTCTTTTCAGGTATTTGGGAAGTAAGCTTTATCAATTTGGTAAGTTTTTTGTTTTCAACAAATCTTAAGAATATGTGACAGTGCAATTTTGAGAAATCAATTTTTAGAAGAAATTAGATACATCGATTGTTATTGTGACACTGTCTAGAATTTAACTTGAAAAGTGTTAGGTAGCCAGCAATGCTGTGGTTAGACTCCTTCACACAATTATGCATGTGAACAAATTACTTTCTGCTTTCAGGGATTTCCAATTATCAGGTGGGGGTGACTCCAGGTAAAGTACGTTATGACAACAGAATTAAAATTTGGGAGGGCAAGCGGTATGTTAGTATTTCTTTAATGAAAAACAAACTGGCATCTTGTTTCCTAACACACTGCTTTTTTAACTCTTTCTGTCATGGCAATATTTTTAAGTGGTAAATTCAGGGATAGCATGTACAATATTCTTCAAGATGTGGAAGAAAAATAGGCTTATTATTGTTTGGTTACTTGAGCATGAGATTGTGACTTATTCCTTAGTTCATCTGAATACATAAATGAAATATACAGGGCTTTTTAAAAATGTTCTGATATTCACATTTACATAGGATATTCTTCTGTGTTGTCAAGGCACAAGCTGGATAAAGTGAGAACAGAGGTTATAATTCGCAAAGCTTTCTGCCTGTTGGCACCCCCCCTCCCCCGCCTTGCTTACCTCCCGACGCTTCCTTTCCAGATATCCACAATGCAACCATGCTACAGAAGTTACACCACCCAAGTTACTGGGTTATTATTATAACCCAGTTATCTCTGGGTTATTGTCACATTACCTTTTCTTGGACTGCTTAAACTACCTAAAGGTCTACTGCCCAGGTACTCTGATACTCACTCTTCTTCACCTGATTTACTCCAAGCCATCATTCTAGACTCCACTCAGGTGTTGCAGCCTCTAGGAAGTAGTTTCATGGACCATGGCCTTCCCTTCCAGGAGATAAATTATTGTCAGTGCTTCAGCCTTCTGATTTAGTGCTTATCACTCCATATTGTAATTCTCTGTTTAGTCATATATTTCCCTCATGAGATGGAAGTCTGTGAGGGGATTATGTTTTACATCTTTATATGCCCTTTAAAAACCATGAACAGGAGGGTGATACATGACTTCCATCTTCTGTTCTCACTTTGACAATTTCATTTACTTCCATGACTTCGGTGTCCACTTGTTTACTGAAAACTCTGTAATCTAAACATCCCAGGCACAGTCCTCTCCTGAATTGTAGGATTATATAACTGAAGTAGTCACTGGAAATCTCCATTTGGTTATATCACAGGCTCCTCAAAATCCAAAAGTCCAAAACAGAATTTATCTCTGAAATCCAAACTGAATACTTCAATATTTCTGTCTCAGTAAATATCACAGCAATCTAGGCAAAAGAGCAAAATAATTAAATAGTTGGACTCTGAAGGAGCCAGCTCTGTTATTTATACTGTGTAATCTTGGCTGATCTCTATGCCTCACATTTCTTATTTGTAAAATAAGGATAATAACACTCTATTGAATGAGTGTTGTGAATATTAAATTAGTACATGTAAGTCACCTAGAATAATGCATGACAAGTAGAATGTGGTCAATAAGAATTAAATATTATTTTAGTTCATCCCATTACTCAAGCTAAAATCCTGAGTCGTCATCTTTGGCTTCTCTTTCCTCTTCTCCTGAATTCCATATTGATATTATGTATAACATATGTACATTATATATAATATATATGTATAATATATTGACGTATATGTTCACAAACTTGTCGGAACTATTTTGTCTCAAATTTTGCTGTACCTCGCAATCTCTGTGGCCACCATCCTACTTGAAAGCCACCATCATCATCTCTCACCCAGCTTACTCTGAGAAGTCTTCCCACTCACTCCTTGTGCCCAAGCTATCTTTCTCTAACCTCTTTACCCCACAAACCTCAGGTTGTGTGACTTTAACACATGCCTCAACACATGGCTGTGCTATTTACAATCTTTCTGTCTTCTCCTTGAGACAATACAATTCTATACTTACCTGGTCTCTGGAGTTCCTCCAAAGTCTGGCATGTGTGCTCCTTCACCCTTTTCTCTAGCCATTGTTCCCAACATTGCCTCCCTTTGTTGTGCTCTATCCATATGAAATTTTGTTCAGTTCCTCTGGAGCACCAAAGTCTTGCTCACCTTTTTGACCTCTTGGCCTTCCTACTATGCTGTTCCCTCTTCCTAGAACACATTTCTCTCTTCCTGCAAAAACTTCCCAGAGCACTGAATTGTTTAACTTCCCACAGAAGCCCAGGTCTCTCTTGGTATTTATTTAGTGTATATAATAACAGGCCCCACTAAAACACAGTATTCATTAAGCAGGACCAATATCTTTCTTAATCTTTCTGGCTTGACAGTTACTACTGGAGTACCTAATTCATCGTGAAAATTCAATTAAATTGACTTAGTTAATGAATTAATTAGTTAATTGATTAGTTCATGAATCCAAATAGAAGATATTTCTAGTAGACAGTCAACAAATATCTATTGACTAAATAAATAAAATTTTGACATTTTTCTTAAAATCCTATTTAGATTGGGGCTTGTGGGTGGTTCAGTTGGTTAAGTGTCTGCCTTTGTCATAATCCCGGGGTCCTAGGATGGAGCCCAACATGGCTCCCTGCTCAGCAGGGAGTCTGCTTCTGCCTCTTCCTCTGCTGCTTCCTCTGCTTGTATTTCCTCTCTCTCTCTCTCTCTCTCTGTCAAATAAATAAATAAATAAAAATCTTTAAAAAGAATACTACTTGGATAAAAATCGCTGCTATAGTAATGGTCCAGTTATGTACAACATGAGATCAAGTATTTGGTGTAAAGTATAATCTAACAATAATAAAACTGTAATTTAAGATTGACTGAATTTCCCAGTAACATTTATATCTTTGAAGACCAAATTCTTTGCATTAAAATCAGGACATACATGACCAAAGAAGCAAAATTTGTGGAATTGACACTTTTGATTAAGAATAAGGATATAGTGGCTTCCATTTTGGCATATAAGAATCTTGGAGGTCGCCATTCAATCCTCACAGGTGAAAAGCTGAATAAACTGAAAAAATCAACCTTTTCTGGATCCAAAAAGAAGGTAGGACACACGACAAACTGTTGTTCCTAAGACTGGAGAGACAGGCAAATATCAGGAGTCATGGCTTATTGGGGCAGACACACAGGAGCAGAACCACCACAGGAACTAGTGGTAGGGTGGGTCAAAAAGCATGACCAAACTCTGTGTTGTCTACAAGAAACCCTATTTAAATATAAAGATACATATATATTAAAAGTGAATGGATTGAGAAAAACATACCATGCTAACAATAATCAGAAGAAATTAGGAGTAGCTCCATTAATTTCAGACAGAGCAAAATTTAAGGAAAGTTTTCATGAATAAAGAAAAGCATTACATAATGATAATGGAGTCAATTGTACAAGAAAACATAGTAATTCTTAACATGTGTACACTTAACAGAGCATCAAACTACATGAAGCAAAAGCTGATAGAACTGCAAAGAGAAATAGGTATTTTCACTGTCACTGTTAGACTTCAACACCTTTCTCTCAGAAATGGACAGATCCAGCAGACATAAAATTAGTAAGAACACAGTCAAACTCAGTAACACTATTAATCAATTGCATATAATTGACATCTGTAGATGACTTCATCCATCAGCAGCAGAATTCACATTTTTCTAAAGCTGACATGGAATATTGACTAATAAAGATCACATTCTGGGCCCATAAAATACACTTGAACAAATTTAAAAGAATAGAAGTACAATGTCTGCTATCAGGCCACAGTGAAATTAATCTAGAAATCAGTATTGGAAAGATAACTGGAGGAACTCCTGGGTGGCTCAGTCAAAAGCGTCGGACTTTGGCTCAGATCATGAGTCCTAAGATTGAGCCCCAAGAGTTGGGCTCCCTGCTCAGCTGGGAGTCAGCTTCTCCCTCTGCTCTTTCCCCTTCCCCTGCTTGTGCACATGCTCTCTTTCTCTCTCTCTCTCTCTCTCACATGTACTCTCTCTCTCAAATAAATAAAATCTTAAAAAAAAAAGAAGAAGAAGAAGAAAAGAAAGATAACTGGAAAATCCCAAAATACATGGAGGTTAAACACACTTCTAAATAACACATGGGCAACAAAGAAATCTCAACAAAAATTTAATGATATTTTGAGGGGCGCCTGGGTAGCGCAGTCGTTAAAGCGTCTGCCTCCGGCTCAGGGCGTGATCCTGGCGTGCCGGGATCGAGTCCCACGTCAGGCTCCTCCGCTGGGAGCCTGCTTCTTCCTCTCCTGCTCCCCCTGCTGTGTTCCCTCTCTCGCTGGCTGTCTCTCTGTCAAATAAATAAAATCTTTGAAAAAAAAAAATTTAATGATGTTTTCAATGAAATTAAAATGAAAACACAATTTATCAAAATCTATGGGATGCAGTGAAAACAGTACTTAGAGGAAAGTTTATAGCATTGAATGTATATATTAGAAAAAAAATTAAATCAGAGCTAAGCATACTCTTACCATATAATCCAACAATCATGTGCCTTGATATTTATCCAAAGGAATTGAAAACTTAAGTTCGCATAACAGCCTGCACACAGATGATTATAGCAACTTTATTCATAATTATCCAACATGGAAGCAACTAAGATGTCCTTCAGTAAGTGAATGGATACATAAACTGTGCTATATGCACATTAAGAAATAAACTTAAATGCATATTACTGAGTGAAAGAAGCCAATCTAGAAGACTACATACAGTATGCTTCAACTATATGACATTCTGGAAAAGGGAAAACTATGGATATGATAAAAAGACCAGCGGTTGCCAGGGATATGGTGGGGGTATTGAGGAGGAATGAATAGGCAGAGCACAGAGGATTTTTAGGGCAGTGAAAATATTCTGTACAGTATTATAATGATGGATACATGTCATTATACATTTGTCCAAACCTGTTGGATGTACAACACCAAGAATGAACCCTTAGGTAAACTATGGGCTTTGTATGATTATGATGTGTCAATGTTAGGTTCAGTCTTGGTACAAAATATACCACGCTGGTGAATGATGTTGACAACAGAGGCTATGAATGTATGGGAGCAGGGGTATATGGGAACTCCCTGGACCTCCCTCTCAAGTTTATTATGTGCCTATAACTGTTATTAAAAAATTAAATTTTAAAAAATAAGGATATATGGACCCTTAAATAAGTATAAATTTATACTTGAACTTTCTCAGAATTATGGAAAGACTCAGACATTGGGATAATCTCTCAGTCTTTAGTGATTGATATTGTGATCTCTGGGACTGGGTAGGCCCGAGTTCAAATTGGTAATTTGCCATTCACCTACCTTTGTGCATTACTTTACCTGTCTTTCACTGTTGCTGTAAAACTGGGTATTGTCAAAAAAGATTTGTAGTAAGATTTAGAGGATTTAACACATGGAAAACTTTTATGAAACTCAGTATAGAAAAGTACACAAGAAAAGTAGTGGTTGTTGCTATTGTTATTTTTATCTTATGTATCTGATCATTCTTGGGATTCTTCCATCTTTCTTTCTCTCTTATATATAATCACATCTGTATCATCATATAGTGTCAGCCAATGAAATTAAGAATCTCTGTTGTTGATGTTTATACACGTGGCTGGCTTTGTATACATAATTCCCTGTAGTTCTTACACACAGCAATCCTGTGAGGTTGTCCTCAAAAGAGGAGGTTCAAAATCATGTCATTGCCAGTAGAGGAGATAAGATGCAAATCATGGTGCCTACTGCAAAGTCCATGAATTTAACCACTACATCATATTATAATCGCATAAAGCTGCCCTAGTATTTACATTTGCAGTTGAGTTAATGATGGACATTCGTGGTAGCACATCCATAGAGTGTATGCTTTTGGTTTTGTTTATTAGTTTGTTTTCCTGCAGCTGAGGATAGTAGACTTGTGCCTTCTTAAACCATGAGAACAGAAAATAATGTCTTTTAAGCTCATATTTTTGCCTATACCTAAAAATAGGCTATATTTCTATTACAAAAAGAGGAAAACAGAAAATATATATGCCATATATGTCTCTTCTTCTCCATTATTATGAAATAATCTAGATTTTTAGGAAATATTTTCAATCTTATAAATCTATGTAAATTTGATTGCTGGTTATAGAGAATAATGCTAAGAAATTCCTTAAGGTAATTATTTAGGGCAAATACTTATATCCAAAATAATAACCATTATGTTAAAAAGAAGTCTCATTTTTTTATTGACTTATAGGAACACTATTCTGTTCATATCATTTATTTTTAAAGTAAAACTAAGTTAAATACATTGATGATTTATTAAATTTTTAATATCAGTAGTGGTTTAATTTAAGGAATAGATTCTAGGTGTAGACTTTTTGAAGAGTGCTTAAAGAGAAACTTTAAGAACATCAATAAAGAGGAAAATAATTCTAGCTAGAGTAAAATAATGCTTCACAAGGGAGAGGACATTTATCTTGGAACCTTAAGTATGCATACAGTTTCAGCTGCAGTTTGGTAATGTCATTTCAGAAATGGGATCATCTTCAGGAAAGGCAAGAGTGGGAGAATGTCATGGAGAATTAAGAGTCCACGACACTGATGGGAGCAAGTATGATCGGGTGGGATCATTTGGACGTCAAGACTCAGACTATAAATTGGTATTTAAATTTGGAGGGCACTGAATTAGATGATAAGAGGTTTCACAGTGGGTCATAGAATGGTTTTCTACCCAGACAATAACTCATCTCTAGGGCAAAAGATAACATTTTTTTAAAAAGATTTTATTTATTTATGTGACAGGGAGACAGCCAGCAAGAGAGGGAACACAGCAGGGGGAGTGGGAGAGGAAGAAGCAGGCTCCCAGCAGAGGAGCCCCATGTGGGACTCGATCTCGGATTGCCGGGATCACGCTTGAGCTGAAGGCAGACGCTTAAGGACCGCACTACCCAGGCACCCCCAAAATATAACATTTTTAATAATCTCAATAAGCAAACACAAGTGTCTATAGCAGCGAAGAGGGAAGATATTCAAAAGAGCTTTTCAGAGGTAGTATTCATGAGTTTTGGTTAAAGATATGCCATGAGGTTTGGCAATGCAGGGAAACTGAAAATTATTATCACAGTTTCATTTCTGCTGTATTGGAAGTATGTTGATATCAGTAACTGGAAAAAGTATCAAGAAGAAGCACCTTTCCTGTTAGGGATGTGTTAGGGATAAATTTGAACTCTAAAAGAAATCAGACTTTGGTGTCATATTCAAACAGCATATAGCTCCTATGATGGGAGTGGAGAAAATTGTCAAGAAAGGATGATATGATAGTGAAAGGATAAGGAGATTTTGTTTTCCACTTTGAGAAGCACCTTTATTCAAGGTATTCTTCCTACTGGTTATTAGAGGAAAACTTCAGTCATTGAAGAAGGCAAAAAAAAAAAAAATTGTTGACCAGATTAAGAGAAAAGCCATGAAAACAAGGTGTAATAAAAATGAAATACAATTGAAATAATTTCAAGAAGGAGGAATTTTATGGCCAAATGGTGCAAATAATATACTTTAAAATGCTGAAAAAAAAAAGTGTTGCAAAATTCCATCCAACTAGAGGAAACTTGATAATGGGTTTGGCTTGATTTTTAAAGGAAATCCAGTGGTGTACATGTTAAATTAAAATGCTATATATTATTTCCTATTATCAATATTAGAGTTTCTTTGCATTACTGATATTTAATCTGTGTATTCCTTTATTTTATATAATCTCAGACCCTCAAAGCCTGTTCATTATTTACTACATGCAATGCAGAATTTCTGCAATTGCACTTGTGGGGAATAGGCTTTAAAAAAAGTATAGATTCTCTGCAATGTCTAAATGTCATTCCATTTTAAAGTACAAAATTCATGAAACAAAGACAGTCACATTTTTAATAAATGTGGAACTTTAACATCTTTACTTTTGAGCAATTAAAATATGCTCTTATGGTTATTTTTCTCTCTGGGAACAAAATCAAGATTGTTTCAGCATGTGTTTGCAATCATACTAATCTGGGAAAACTGATGTTAATTATTTTATAAATATTTGGTAATTTGTCATTTTGTATAAATCTCTTAGGTACAAATTCACTAAGGTAAATATTTTATTATATTTAGGGATCATGGAGAAAATATAAGTTATTCGTAAAGAGTTATTCATCCTGATTTTTTTTAATTGTATGAAAGGTATTTTGTACTTGATGAAAACTTGAGTTTCACCATCTGCTTCACTCTCTGTTTCTTATGTTGTGTTTTATGGTTTATAATAGTTTAAGAGGAGCATTTTTTTTAATAGTCAAAATATTATTTTCAGTAAGAAGACAGCACATGTGTGCACTGAAATTATTTCTGGGTATGCTTTGATTGTGAGATTCTTCCGTGAAAGCATATGGAATTGAATGGAAAGAAAGGCAGAATTAAAACATACTTGAAGCTTCTTTGCAAAGTCCCTGGTTTAGCCACTTTATCACAGTAATACCACACCTGATGAAAGTCAGCTACAGCCTAGATCACGCTAGGAGTTTGTTCAGTGCAATGGCTGGGCTTAGCAGTTGAGTCCTGGCATGGAGAAGGGCTGCCTGCCTGCAGAATTAGTCTACAACCCCTTACTTCTGTACCGCACTTGACCACTCAAAACCTTCACATTGTTATCGATAAAACAGGAACAACCGTCATACCTGCTCCATGGGTTTGCTGTAGGACTACCAGGAAAACACACGAAAGGTACTTAGTAGAGTCACACCCAGCCAATCCTTTAGTAAGTTCTCAGTGATGAAGGGGTATAATGTAATGATGAAAACAACCCCCTTTCTTTTAGGAAAAGTCAGAATTCCAGATTTAGAAGATCTTTTAACTATGGTGTGATAATAAGAACTTATCATCCAAATACGAACAGTTGTTTTTTTAATGTGTGACCTCGCATAAGTCATGGTATAATCTCATTTTCTTGCTTCCCCAATAGAGGATTGTATTCTATCTAATGTCACTCGGTCAGTGTTGTTGAGGATACTAGGGATTTGCATGGGGAGAAGGTCATGGAGAAGAAAGTTTTAAAGTATCCTATGGGATTCAGGCCAGAGATGTAAAAGAAAAGAAAAAAAAAAAAAAAAACACTGGAGAAAACAGTCTATATTTTGGGTCACCAGACTGGAGCCAAGGAAGAGATTTTTCTTTCTCCTATAACTTAGCTAGACACCAATGAACTGAAGTCTGGAGGGAGTGCATTGCCATAGTGTTGCTGTAAGTGTGTAACATGTAAGAGGTCCCAGGGCCTGTACCCTGGACATTACAGTGCTTCCTGCTGAG
>NW_024424453.1:18442814-18539756 GCF_017311325.1 Ursus maritimus | reverse complement strand
ACTTTGCACCCCAAAGCACCAAACACAGAAGAGCTCATTAGTTATCCAATGTACATGATGTAGAATCAGCATTGCCAAGCTTCCCTGAGCATGCCATGCTTCCCTTAATGCACATGGCTCACAAGTAGAACTTGGGGCACTGTGGAAAACTAGCAGAGGTCCTGAGTAGAAGTTAGAGGCATCCATACAGGAGTGGATATAAAGTGTAGGTACTGTGGATTCATTTACATTCATTTATAGCCCCCCAAATATGAAATTTGGGAGCTTTTAAATTAAACTATCTTGTATGTGGTACTTTATTGTACGTTATCTCTAGAAACATAATAATGTTGCAGATAGGTGTTATAATTTTCTTTTTTTCCCCACTGAGGGAAATTAAACTTCACAGGTATAAGTAATATACCCAGTGTCACAGAGCTAATGAGTAATAGATCCAAAATTCAAATTCAGATCTGCCTGACTCTGAAAGCCATTTACTTTTCATTACACCGCACTGTGCTTATGAAAATGCCTTGTTAAGTGAAAGGTATGATGCAACAAGTAAAAAATATGTTATCGCTCACACTTTAATCTTTCATGGAAACGATTGACTAATATTTTTAGTCTTAGTCCTAATTCATGTTCATTAGACTTTTTTTTTTTTTAAGATTTTATTTATTTATTTGACAGAGATAGAGACAGCCAGCGAGAGAGGGAACACAGCAGGGAGAGTGGGAGAGGAAGAAGCAGGCTCATAGTGGAGGAGCCTGATGTGGGGCTCGATCCCAGAACGCCGGGATCACGCCCTGAGCCGAAGGCAGACGCTTAACTGCTGTGCCACCCAGGCGCCCCCATGTTCATTAGACTTTTAAAAAATTACTACTAAACACCCAGTCCCTTGACACTTTCTCAAATAAAAGTACAATGTGAATAATTCATACAATGGTCATTAGAGTTTTATATAGCAAGAGATCTTATAGCTGTAATGAAATATAGCACCATATGTTTATACTCTAGGAGTTAATAATTTTTTTTAATTGGAAACACTACCTCACTTTAGTGAACTTTTTATCACACTGTAATAAAAGCAATCAATCTATATAGTTACTACACATTTGGACATATCTGTCTGGTCATCTGATTCTTAAAGTAGAGGTTGGAAGATTTAATAGGCACTTTTTTGGAAGGAATAGGATTAGGACAACTTCTTCATGGGAATGTAAATGGCTTGTTATTCTTTTTTTCCCCCCCTCTCAGAATGTGTGCTCTTGTCCCACTTTTATTTTTTTTTTATTTATTTTTTTTAAAAGATTTTATTTATTTATTTGACAGAGAGACAGCCAGCGAGAGAGGGAACACAAGCAGGGGGAGTGGGAGAGGAAGAAGCAGGCTCATAGCGGAAGAGCCTGATGTGGGGCTCGATCCCATAACGCCGGGATCACGCCCTGAGCTGAAGGCAGACGCTTAACCGCTGTGCCACCCAGGCGCCCCTCTTGTCCCACTTTTAGAAGATTGGTATGTAGAACTGAAGTCACAGAGCCACATATTTTATACAAGGAGGGAATTAAGCTAATGCTCAGTAATACTACTTATTTTTGAGAAGCACTGTCAAACATTGGACATAATGCTTTCTCTGGAGCTATAACAGGCTCAAATGCTGAGTCTGAATGAGACTATGGAAAATTAGTTTTCCTGGGCCTCAATTTTCTCCTCTACTGGTAGACAAATGAAATAATAGCTGCCCCATATGATGGTAAAGAATATTAGGTCCACGTAATGAAATATATTATGAACACTAGGTTAATGTTGGGCTTGCAGTTGACTTCAGTAGCTGTTGGCCACCATTAATATTGTTTTGTGAAGTGAGATGACTGGAAAATGCATTAGCAAATATATTTACGGAAGTCAAAATTTTCATACACATCAAATCTGAATTTTTCCCCAAATCTTAGCTATCTTGGAAGTCCTAAGTAATCATGTGACTACTCATTTTATGTATGGTCAAAGAATATTTGCAACTCAGAGTTGGAAAAAAGCCTCAGCAACTGTTGTCTGTCTAGTTATGGTTGTTGTTCACTGATTTTCTTCCATAATCAGGGATCTCTGATGGGGAAAAAGAGCCTTTTTTTAACAGCCCTCATCTTTCTATATCCCTCTTTTTCAATTCAAAGCCGGTAAAATGTCTTTAAATTGGAACTTCTCAAATTAAATGGAAGCAGCCTAGCAGTTTTTCCTTCTCACCCTGTTTATTTTCTTATTTAATTCCAGTGTAGTTAATATACAGTGTTATATTAGTTTCAGGTGTACAATATAATGTTTCAACATTATTCAGTGTTCATCATGATAAATGTACTCTTCAATCCCCATCACCTATTTCACACACACCCCTCCCCCACTAACTGTCCCCTCTGGTAACCATCAGTTTGTTTTTTATAGTTAAGAATGTATTTCTTGGTTTCTTTGTTTTTTCCTTTGTCTGTTTGGTTTTTTTTTTTTTCTTTTTTTTTGCCTTAAATTCCACATATGAGTGAAATCATGTTATTTGTCTTTTTCTGGCTGACTTATTTCACTTAGCATTATAGTCTCTAGCTCCATACATGTTGTTCCAAATGGCAAAATTTCATTCTTTTTTATGACTAAATAGTATTCAATTGTGTATATATACCACATCTTCTTTGTCCATACATCTATCAATGACACAGGCTGCTTCCATAATTTGGCTATTGTAAATAATGCTGCAATAAACATAGGGATACATATATACTTTTACATTAGTGTTTTTGTATTCTTTGGGTAAATACCCAGTAGTGCAATTACTAAATCATAGGGTAGTTATATTTTTAATTTTTTGAGAAACATCTATACTCTTGTCCACAGTGGCTGTACCAGTGTGCACTCCCACCAACAGGGCGTGAGGGTTCCCTTTTCTCCACATCCTCACCAGCACTTGTTATATCTTGTCTTCTTGATTTTAGACCTTCTAACAGGTGTGAGGTGGTATCTCGTTGTAGTTTGTTTTGTTTTTTGGGTTTTTTGGTTGTTTTTTTTTTTTTTTGTATTTCCCTTATGGTCAGTGATATTGAGCAGCTTTTCATATGTCTGTTGCCCATTTGTATGTCTTTTTTGGAGAAATGTCTGTTCATGTCTTCTGTTAATTTATTAATTGAATTTGGGGGGGGATGTTGAGTTGTATCAGTTCTTTATATATTTTGGATATTAACACTTTATCAAATATGTAATTTGCAAATATCTTCTCCCATTCAGTAGTTTGTCTTTTAGTTTTGTTGATTGGTTCCTTCACTGCACAGAAACTTTTTATTTTGATGTAGTCACAGTAGCATATTTTTTGCTTTTATTTACCTGTCTCAGGAGACATGTCTAGCAAAAATGTTGCTAAAGAGGATGTCAGAGAAATTACTGTCTATATTCTCTTCTAGGATTTTTCTGATTTCAGATCTCACATTTAGGCCTTTAATCCATTTTGTGTTTATTATTGTGTATTGCATAAGAAAGTAAGTAAAAAACATTCTTTTGCCTGTTGCTGTCCAGTTTTCCCAGCACTGTTTGTTGAAGAGACCTTTTCCCAGTGCATATTCTTGCTACTTTTATCAAATATTAATTGACCATATAATCCTGGGGATTGTTCTGGGCATTCCATCCTGTTCCATTGATCTATGTGTCCATTTTTGTGCTGTTTGATTACTACAGCTTTGTAGTATAACTTTAAATCTGGAATAGTGATTCCTTCAGCTTTTGCTTTTTCAAGATTGCTTTGGCTATTTGGGTTCTTTTGTGTTTCCATACAAATTTTTGAATTATTTTAGTTCTGTGAAAAATGCTATTGGTATTTTGATAAGGATTATATTAAACCTGTAGTTTACTTTGGTTAGTATGGACAGTTTAACAATATTTCTTCTTCCAGTCCATGAGCATGGACTATCTTTCCACTTATTTGTGTCATCTTCAATTTTTTCATCAATGTAAGTTTTAGAGGACAGGTGTTTCACCTCCTTGTTTAAGTTTATTCCTAGGCATTTTTATTATTTTTGATGCAATGGTAAATGGGATTTCTTTCTTAATTTCTCTTTCTATTGCTTAATTATTAATGTATAGAAATGAAATGGATTTCTGTACATTGATTGCCATGGATTTTTATAGTGATTTTAGGTGATTTTATCTTTTAAGTAAATTAGGGTTATTAATTGAAATATTAAATATCTAATCTATTTTGAAATAGTGTAAAATTCCATATAATGCAAAACTACTGAGAAAATGATGTTATTTTTGAAAAATTAAAACAGATAATTACGTAGATTATTTTCCTCAAAGGATAAAAATGTTTTATTGATTAATTTAAAAATTATAAATCTATGTGGGGTGTGTGTGTGTGTGTGTGTGTTCTGTTTATTCTGGCATGGTGGTAAAGTTGAATAAAATAATTTTATAAAATATGAAAGGTAAAGGCTGGCATTCTGAAATGGTAGAATAATGAGTTTGGCAGACCCTCTCTCTACCAATACAATAATTTAACTGCTGAAAATTATTTTAAAACAATTAAATCCTTTGCAAATCATCCTAAGGGCATAAAACAAATAGAAAAACATTTTTTTAAAAGAAAATCTGTTAAATCTTGGTAAGCAAGAAGAATGACCTGCTCTCTTACCTTACCCAGATCCATATTACAGGAGCTCTCTCCCAGATATTTTTCTCCTACCAGGTGTAGTCAAGAAAACAAGGGGACTCCCTCTCCCTCTAGCTCCCAATGAGGCTACCATTTCACCTTAGATGGGGTGGGCTGCTGGTGTTTCTTATTCCCCAACCCTACGTTGGAAAGACTCTGTCCTGGGTAGGTAGGGCCAAGAAGACTGGGTCTCTTGGACCCAGCCCCAATCTTAGATTGGAAACTGTACTACAGGCACAGTGGGGTGAATATAAGGTCCCAACTTCCCTACTTCAGCTCACTCATAGGGAGAAAGTTTCCATTCCAGTAGAAGGAAGCCAAGGAGACTAGAGGCTGGCACCTGCCGACATCCATACTCATATGCTTAAGGGTATCATTAAAAATAATGGAGATCTTGGTGGGGAACAAGAGGGAACTGGTAGTTCCAGGATATAAGAAAAATCTAAGAGCAGTCATAAGTTTGATGGAGAGAACCANAAAGAGACAGCCAGTTAAGAAAAGTCTTGTAGATCACAGTCAACTCTGTGAGGTCTAAATGGCTATTTAAGTGTCCTGCTAGGCTGTTAACAGCAATACAAGAGCAATCAGAGCAGGACATGGGACTGACTTGAGAGCATTCCCAAACTTGAATGCAGCAGTGTTACTAGCACAGAGGGCTTAAAAGTAACCTTGATCAAACCCATAGGAAGGCAAGACAAGAGAAACAGAAGAATGGGAAAATATGAAACTAAAAGAACACAAAATGGCAGATTCAAGCCTTAACATATCACTTACCTTAAGTGTACATGATCTAAATACACCATTTTAAAAACAGAGATTGACATATTGACAGAGGTTAAAAAAAAACCCACAACCCAACTATTGGCTGTTTACAAGGAACTCACTTCAAAAACAATCATGTAGATAAGCTGAAAGTAAAAGGATGGGGAAAAAAATGACATGAAAATGTTACTCAAGAACAAAACTAGGAATGGCTATCTTATTGTCAGAAAAAAAATAGATTTCAGAGAACTTTGCTAGACAGAAAGAGTGACATTACAGAAAAATTAAATGATCAGTCCACCCAGATGTCATAGCAATCTTAAATGTGTGTGTACTAAACAGAGCTCAAAATCCATGAAGTAAATCTGAAAGCATAAATAAACCTATTTCAAATTGTTTTTGGAGACTTCACCAGCCCACTCTCAACTACTAGACAGAAAATCAGCAAGGATTAGAGGATATGAAAAACACGAATAACCAAAGTTTCTAATTGACATATGTAAATACTCCACTAAACAATAAGAATATACATTGTTGGGCGCCTGGGTGGTTCAGTCAGTTAAGTGCCTGCCTTCAGCTCAGGTCATGATCCCAGGGTCCTGGGATCAAGTTCTGCATCAAGCTCCCTGCTCTGCAATGTATCTGCTTCTCCCTCAGCTCCTCCCCCCACTCATTCTCTCAATCTCTCTCTCTCTCTCTCTCTCACACACACACACACACACTCTGTTGCTCGCTCTCTCTCCCCCAAATAAATAAAATATTTTTTAAAAATTAAAAAACAAAAAGAATACACATTGTTTGAAGCACCCTCGGAACATTCTTCAAATGTCAAACGCATTGAAGTGGAGATTAATTCAGTGGTGGTAGAGGTAAGGGGCTGAGGAGTGGTGGAAGGGAGATGGGTGTGACTATAAAAGTGTCACAGAAGGATCCTTGTGATAGTGGAATTGATCAGTATTTGTATCAATGTCAGTATTCTGGTTCTATTGTTCTGTAATTTGACAATACGTTACATTGGGCAGCCTGGCTAAAGGGTACATGAGACCTCTTTGTATCTTCTCACAACTGCCTGTGAATCTACAATAGTTTCAAAATGAAAGTTTAAGTTAGGAAACAACAGCGTTGGGGCACCTGGGTGGCTCAGTCGGTTAAGTGTCCAGCTCTTGATTTCAGCTCACGTCATGATCTCAGGGTTGTTAGATGGAGCTCCCTGTCGGGCTCTGAGCTCAATGCAAGAGTCTACTTGGGATTCTCTCTCCCTCTCCCCTTGCCCTTCCCCACTCACTCTCTGTCTAAATAAACAAATATATAAAATCTTTAAGGAAAAACAGTGTTAATTTGATTACTAAACTAGAGAGAGACTTTTCATTCAAGAAAAGAGTCTTCAGGAACTGAAACTAGATTATGGAAGCCTCTGTTGAGCTGGAGGTCATGTAGCATGTACGTGTATATATACATGCATAGGAATTGGTTAATAGTTTTCTATGATAGGGATTTAGATTCAATAAAATGATATTATTGCAAGAATTATGCAAAAAAATTATTACGGGGGCACATGTGAAGGGAGTCAGAACTTTTTCCTGGAATGGAGGGGGAGCAGGGATCATTCACTGAGTGAAAAATAAACAGCTGTAACAAAGTATGAAATCTTGGCATTTGCAAAGACCTGGAGGGGCTAGGGAGAATGACGCTAAGTGAAATAAGCCAGTCAGAGAAACACAAATACCATACGATTTCACTCATATGTGGAATTTAAGAGCAATATTAATGAGCAAAAGAATAAAAAAGGAGAGAGAGAGGCAAACCATAAAACAGACTTTTAAATATAGAGAACAAATGGATAGTTACTAGAGGGGAGGTAAGTTGGAGTAATGGGGGAAATAGGTGATGGGGATTAAGGGGTGCACTTATGTTTTGAGCACCAGGTATTGTATGGAAGTGTTGAATCACTATATTGTACAAGTGAAACTAAGGTAACACTAAATGATAACTGGAATAAAAATAAAACCTTGGAGAAAAAAAAAAAAAGAACAGGCAGAAAACACTTCCCCCTAATACTTAAAAAAATGTAGATATCTTTGGAGGTCTAAAAATCAATTTTGATTTTAAAAAGTACTGATTTGTTTTGGAAGTTTTGGTGTCATGCTTTATTACATGTAGAATATTATTGGGGTGCTGGGGTCACTCAGTCAGTTAAGAGTCTGCCTTTGGCTCAGGTCTTGATCCCAGGTCCTGAGATTGAGTCCCACATCGGGCTCCCTGCTCAGTGAGGAGCTTGCTTCTCCCTCTCCTTCTGCTGCTCCCCCTGCTTGTGCTTTCTCTTGCTCTCTCTCCTGCTCTCTGTCAAATCAATAAATAAAATCTTTAAAAAGTAGAATATTATTAATATGAAAGATAGCATATTGTAGAAATAGTGGGGTTGACCTCAATGCCTCAATGACAGGCAGGGTTGTTTAGGTTTGTAGTTTTTTAATATGTGGTCTTGGACATGTAATATAACTGCTCTAAATCTGTTTCCCAAGGACAATAATGTATCCCTAACAGGATTGTTGTAACCTGTTTCTATTATTTAATTATTGGCAAAAGAACTAGATATGTAACCTCTTTTTCATTTTAAACTAAAATATTTCATTTGGAACAGTTTTTTCATCATTTAAGTGGACACCAACTGACATTCAAACATTAGTATCACGTTGAACACGTTAACTTGCAGTGGTTGCCAACCGGGCTGTGCTCTAGGGTCACCTGGGGAGTGTGTCAGTGCACTGACTCCATGACCCATCTGCCAAGGTTCTGATCAACTATTCATGGATGGAATCCTGACAATAGAATTTTATTTTTAAAGCTTGTCACTTGATGTTAATGATCGTCCAGGGTAGAGAAATACTACGTTAACTTACTTAGCTATGTGTGGTTGTATTTTCCCATTGCCTCTGGCTTCTAAGTCCATGTGAAGGCAATACGAATGAAAACATAAAAAGATGCTTACAATCAGTCTTTAGGAAGGATATTATAGTTTCGTGGGACAGTTTTTAGCATATGATGTTTAACTATTAACAACGAGTTTAGATAGTTCTTATTTCTTTTATGTTGTTTAATAGGAAAATGTGGTCCTAATTAATTGGGCAAATGTTTGAGGAAATGAAGTGTATGACTCTGAGGATTTTACCTAAAATGACTCCTCTGGTACAGTATGTTGTCTTCTCAGTAGAAGTTATTATTACCAGATTCCCAAGGTCTAGTGACAGCATGGCAAGTTTCTTCCCACGTGTATAGTGTCCAAAACAAAAAGCTTTCATTTTAGCCACAAAATCTACAATGTAAGGCTTTTAATGAACAACTCAAACTCATAGTTTCTCCAAGTCAGTGCTTAGCCAGGCTCAACTAAAAAGTCTGGGATCGCCCGGAACAGTCTGCCACAGATGTCATATATGTCATTTAGCCAGGCTTAGATTCTTCTTCTATTTTCCCCGAGGTAAGTAAAGTGTCACAGTGACAACTGTATTTTTAAAAAGTCTGCTCTATTGTAATATAATCTAAATTTACAGAGGATAGATATAAGAAACACTCTTTTCTTCTTCTTCTAAAACTACATTCAAAGACACTGTTTGCTAATGTTCCTTTGCTAAGAAACAGAATGATCAATATCATAAATTTTGTTTGGGAGTGGAAAATATTTCCAAAATAATGTAATTAATTTGTGTTCTGGATCAGTTAAATAAGTTGATGTATTTTTCATTTTTGCCATAGCTACAAGGAAGTGCAAATTACAAACATCTATTAAAATAAGGAAATCTGTGCTGCGTGGCAAGATCTTCTTTTTCTCCCCTTTATCCCTCCATTCTTGTCTCCCTTCCTTTTTCTTCATTCTTTCCCTCCTTCCTTCCTTTCTTTCTTATCTGATATTCTTCCCCTCTAATCTGTAATTTCACAGGTATTAGTGGTCTCATATTTTGTTCAAATTTCTCATTATTGTATTTTAAAATGTTAGGTAAAAAATGTGGTTTTGCATAAACAACTGCATTCTCATGTAAACTAAATCAGCTAAAGCTGATGACCCTGTTGACCAACACCCATCCCTTAACTTTCCCTACTTCCTACTTCCTTCTCTCGTTGTCTAGTAGTTATCAGACTGGTCATCATTATTCCAAATTTTTATACCCTCTCCACATTTATATATACTCCAATAGAAAAAATTTAGTAACTTCTGGACATTTTTAAACATAAATGCCATACTATACATAAAATGTTTTTTAAAATGTTCAGCAACGTAGGATCTTACCATAAAATCTATATAACTACAAATTATACATATATACATAATTATATACATATATGCATACCTACCGGCTCATTTGAGATTACCCATTTTACCTCAATCCCATGAACCCTTGAGTTTAATTTTATTTAAAAAAACATCGCTAGTCTAATAAAAAAAAAAAAATACCTGTCTACAAATCTAGACAACTAGAATCTCCTTGATTATCTGTCTGGATGAGCTGCTTTTCATATGTTCATTGACTATGTATTTTATCATTTGTGGGTTGCCCATACATATCCTTTCACTATGGATTGTTATTTTGTATGACTTTTAGCACTTTAACTTGAAATCAAGATACTAATCATTAGTTTGGAATATAAATATATCGACACATTCTTTTGATTTTTCAAGTATCTATTGACTTTGTGTGTTTACACAGTTTAACATGATCGAGATTTCTTTTTTTTTTTTTTTTTTGGTTACATGCATCGTTTGTTTTGTTTAGGAATATTTTCTGTTCCCGATGGACATAAACATATTATTGTGTATTTTCTGATAATGCTTTTATTGTCTTGGATTTTTCACATTTTCACTTTAGCCCATTAATATATCTGTTTTTGTCTTGCATAGTAAAATGTAGGGAATCTAACTTTATTCTTTTTAAGTACCTTGCTTTGTTTCTGAAAAACAATCTCTCCCTTCCGCTGGAGATTAGGAATAATTACATTCCTAATTATATTCATTAATTTTTTATATCGTTATTGCCACTCTTCAAGCACATATTAAATAAACATCAATTCATGTATATTGTTGTACGGTGCATTCCAAGGAGAGTGTCCAATATCATTATCCTATAAATTTGTGATGAATACAATATTCTTTGGAAAGTGTGAGAGGTTTAATTCATGTTTGCATTATGTCTTGCCTGACTTGCAGATATATTTAAAATGAACTACCGTAGTGCAGCTTGATTTTTTTCTCTTTGCTTTGAGCTGACTCATCCTGTATATGTCCTAGAATTAATAGTTCTTTGGGAGTTGAAAGAAGCTGGAATAAAGAGCAGCTGATTTTCAAGATTTAGTTTCCTGTTTGATAACCTTATCAGTACACTACCAGATGTTACAGTAATCATTTTCTCCACTGAAGCAGCTGCGATTTTTATGTGGAATACCTAATTGGTCATCATGAGGGCTATATTACTGTCAACTGCAGGAAAAGTCATTGAAATTGGATTAAAGTAAGAACTCCATTATTGCTACATGGGGCCCTAGGAAGCTTTGAGCACTTTTAACTGACTTGGAACCAACAAAGAAGGAAAACAGACAAGTCCAAATTTGTGTCTGTTCATACTTAGTGCTCTAAGAACAGGAAAACCTTATGAGTCTTCAAGTGTAAAAGAAAATAAATTACTATTAAAAGTCTTTTCCATGCTTGCATAAAAATGATAGTTTAAATAAATGTATAGGATAATGAAACTTATAGAAGGATAACTAAAACTAGTACCATAGCAAGGAAGTGAAAATAAATTAACCTATTGTCAATACATATTTATTGTCAAGCCCTTGTCAAAAGTCCAGAAATAACAGAAACAAAATGAATGAATCACCAAAGTAGTGATTAAAAAGTTTATTGTGCATACACCAAAGACAGTTTGCAAACTGAGAATACTCCAGCCAAACATAGAATGGGGCTCAGGGGTGTATTGTTATAAAGCAGCTTACGTGGTGAGAAAGCAGTAGCTGTTTATTCTTCACAGGGATTCATTATAGAATTAAAATTTTCTTAACTGATAGGGACTGGTCAGTGGGTAACTCCTATCAACCTTGAGAAACAGTTTAAATTTTTTTTATGAATTCCAATGACAGAAGCCAAAAATGGCCTAGATCAAGTTAGTTTTGCAAAATAAGTCAAAATAAGCTTTGAATGATTAAACTGGTTTTGTCTACTCAGAGAATTTTCAAGGCTGGTCTCTGATTTTTATTCTAACACCCGTGTTAGGTACTCTGAGGCTCAGTATTTTATTTTATGCTCAGAGGAATCAAAGGAAGATGCTGGATTATGCTGTGCAACACCTTCTCAAAACCTCTCCGGTCTTTCTGGCATGCCTTATAAGAATCAGGCACAAAAATAGGTTCTCTCTCCTGCAAAACAGTTTGTAAATATATGTTTGCCTATTTAGATGTAAAGATCTGGTGTCTCCAAAATTATGCTACATTTCTGATGTTCCAACATTCATTCACTTTGTAAAAGTGAGTAAGTTGGACAGTGAAATAAGTTTTAAAAGGTCTTTTAAATTACGTATACACAAAATTTATGCCTATGCATTCTCTTTGTAAATAGGGGTCACATGTATACATTCTATGCCTGGTTTGGAGAAACAGACCTTAAAAAATGTGAGACTTTCTTTTAAAATAAAACACTAATGCTTTTTCAGCAATGGACCGAAATAACATTTCCTATATAAGTATCCTTCAATATTCCCAGTTACAGCAAAATCAACTGTGGTTTAGTTTGAAGGATGGATGACAGAAATAAAATTTAGATAGGAAACAAAAACAAAACGACTTAATCTTTATACACTCATGAAAAAAGTGATCACATTTTTCTCCTTCAGTGATAAGCAGAATTATCTGATCAAGTCGGTATAAAGGTTCCCCTGAGAGCTCTTGTTAAAGGTATTTATTTGGTCATTATGATTTTCGGTTGATTGCATTGCTTGTAAAGATGTCATTTATATGACTGTAAGAATTGAGACTTATTTTTAAAAATACTTAAGAAATTTGTAACTGACTTTTATTTCATCCCCCCCCCCCCGCAAACTCTGAAGAGAATATTCTTTTGAGAAAAGCCACTTCTACTCTAGTGACTTTTGAATAGATGTCAGTAAAATTGATTACCAGTGGGGGATTTTCTGAAACATTGCTAGCCAAAGCAGAACACCTCCTCCTCCTCACCTTTTTATATTCTCTTCCAGATAATGAAATCATACTCAGCCAAGTGGGTTCAGGAACTTGGGTGTTATGTTAATGATTTCCCTATTCCTTCATCTCCCTACCCAATCAGGAACAGTTATCTGTATGTAGCCTGTTATTTCCTCCCCCAAGATGTCTATTATTGTATTTTTTTTCCATCTGAAGTATCACAATCGAATCCAAAACTACTAATGTCCCCAGTAGCTTCCAGCTTCTAATTCAGTCTTACCATTTTTAAAGCACAGGTGATATAAAATGGTGTCTACGTAATGAAGTCACAAACACCATGTAAGTGTCATTCCAATTGGTCAAATATTTTCCCAGTCTAGCTTTCTATACATAGTTTGCTTTATTCTTCTACATGCCCCCATAGCATTCACGTGTGGACTGTGTGTTTCCTAAATATATAATTTCCTTTTAACCCCCATGAATTTGTTTATTCTTTTTTTTCAACTTACAATTCCCTGCTATCCCCAAACTTTACCTTTCAAAACTCCATTGAATTATTTCAAGTGACATGTCCCTCAACACACACACAGATAAAATCAATCTTTATTTTTGCTTGCTCTCAAACCATTTTGTTGACAGTTTTGGTATAGTTGAGAGGAAAAAGCATTATGAGATATATACTTCTCGGTTTTAACCCTTGAATTCTCTACTTGCCAGCTGTAAATATTTGCTGAGAGAGTGATTCAATGATGGATGATTAATAAAACTGAACTATTTAATTATGGAGATGTGAGTAAATGTGACAAAAGATTAGTATCCTTATTTTATAAAGAATAATTACAATTATAAAATATAAGCTCGAGCATACCCAAAAGAAAACAGAGGAAGTACACAAAAGAAAAATATGTTGTAAGAAAAAGTTCAACTTCAATAGCAGTGAAAGAAATAGACATTTGAATCAATGAGATAGTATATTTTATTTATTATGTAAACTGTTAGAACTGTAATATTCAAGCTCATGTTGACAGAAGTGAGCATTTTCTCACACTGCCAGTAGGTTAAGTAAATTGGTACAGCCTCTCTGGAAGTTATTTGGGAAGATGGATAGAATCTTATGAGTGGACATTTTCCTTGATGCAGCTGTCTCACTGCAAGAATCCAGTCTTTGGATTCTGGAATCTCTATAGGTACAGTCAAGTATTTGTGCATAAAAGTGTTTAATGTAGTTCTGAAAGAAAATGAAAGTTTAGCAATAGTTATATCCTGGTATTTAAACTAGAGATAACTTTTTAATCTTGAATCTTTCTTTTTTATTTTCCATAATTGATCATTTACATTTTTTTTCAGAAATTAAGTACTAAAAGGTGACTGGGAAATTTCTTCATCCTTTATTTTTATTTAGATGAGCAATAAAATAGTGCAAAGAAAAGAGCATAGAAAAAAGAGGAAGGTAGGCCAGACCCATCATCAGCATGATAAAGTCCATTTAACATGGAGGATGGGGAAAAAATGACTAATTCAACATAAAATTCTTACTTTAAAGGATTTTCTCCCCAGGAGTACCTGGGTGGCTAGCTGGTTGAGCCTCTTACTCTTGGTTTCGGCTCAGGTCATGATCTCAGGGTTGTGAGATTGAGCCCCACCTTGGGCTTGCACGCAGTGTGGAGTCTGCTTAGGGTTCTTTGCCTCTCCCTCTCCCTTTGCCATTCCCCCTTCTGGCACTTACTCTCTCCTCTCCTTTTCTACTCTCCTCTCTCTCTATCTTTCTCTCTCTCTCTCGAATGAATGAATGAATGAATGAATGAATGAATTTCTCCCCAAGTACATATATTCAATCACTAAGGTTATAATTTTTATGTGTAATGCATTTTTATGTCATGCACATGAAATAAGTGGGTGTTTCTTTATTAGAATTGAATACAAGTCTAAAATAGTCCAGAAATGTTTAGGTTGCCATAAAATTATATTTCCGGTATTTCCATTTTTATTAGACACTGGCATTTTGCAGACACATATGCTATAGCAGACACTCTGTGATTTAAATAAAAATAGCACAATATTGAACACTATTTTCCATTTTCTAGCTGGCTATAAGTCCCAGAGAATATCTTTTGCTAGTGCTACTGTTGTTCTTATAAAATAAACCTGGTTATAAATTTCTTTCCCAATGATGCCATTTCAACTGAAAATTTAATGGAATTAATGCCTTTCACATTAGCAAATCAGGCTGCTTAAATAGTTGCTAAACATTGAATTTAGGTCTTGTTGAGTAACAGGATTTGTAAAAACATAGCTCTATAAATGTATTCTTTGTTTTATCAGCATTGCTTGCTCTTTTTTGATAAAATATATTTAGATATCATCATATTTCTCACTGGAATGAAAATAATATTTAAAGCTCAAAAGTAGTGTTGATTTTCATGCTGACAGAAGAGACTGAGTGGAAGTGTCAGGGATATTCATAAAAACATTTAATAACTCACATTTATGGAAACAAGTCCATTTGCTATAATGACCATCTGCAAAAGCAAGCTAAGCTCAGAATTCATGTTTAGCTATGTTTACAATTTGTATTTTTGTTGATGATTAATTTAAATGTGGCTATTTAAAAAACAATTTTTTTAAGAAAACACTGGAATCAAACCTTGCATATTAATTAGTTCCAAGGAAGTTCTGGCATGGTCCACTCAATGCATTTTTGAGCATTAAAATATTCAAATACCATTATGCATTGCATGTTTTAGCAGAACAGTAAAGCAAAGACAAAAACAATTTTAGAAGAAAAAAATAATAGGGCAGGGTAGGATGAGGAGAGGAGCAATTCTTAGTCCTTCCAAATAATAGGGTCTTTTATTTGGGGTCCCAGAGGAAATATCCTCATTGTGGTCCTGATGGAAGCCCATCCTTTCAGAGCATCTACAGGACATGAAATAACTGCCCAATGTTGTTGGCCTCCTTTCCGAGGTTCAGAGTGAGGAATGACTTGTCTTTCTGTACAGACCATAAGGTAAAACATGATAAAGATGAATTAAGAGTACTGGATCTTAACAATGTCTGACACACAGTAGAAATCCATAAAATACATACTAATGGATAAATAAGAGCTGTCACTATGAACTTTTCTTATCTAGTAAAGTAAAATTTGTCTTTGTTTTTTAAACACTGACAAACGAATTCAAATTCAATTAGGCAATTTTTCTCTTATTATATCACAAAGTTTCTAAAAAAACTGTATACCTTTGATATACTAGCATAACAATATTCATGGTCTTCAGTGACTATCATTAAGTTGCTTTAAAAGCTTCATTAATTTATCATACTATTTAGATATCTATTTGCAGAAATTCAGTGTAGAGATCGTTGCAAAATCTTTTTTTTTTTTTAAGATTTTGCGTATTTATTAGGGAGAGAGAGTGAGGGGGGAGCAGAAGGAGAGAAACAAGCAGACTCTGAGATGAGCACAGAGCACGGCATGGAGCTCTATCCCACAACCCTGAGATCATGACCTGGGCTGGAATCAAGAGTCAGGTGATTAATGGACTGAGCCACTCAGGCACCCCAACAAAATCTTTTCTGAAGCAGAGGATTAATTCAGTAGTCTATTTTAATCTCCCCAAGCCATCTACATATATGGCCTGAAATGAACACTTTACACAGACATTTAAATGAGGCCTTGTCCTTCAACTCTTATTCACATATAGTGAGTTCTTTTAGAGATATTCAATAGCATTCCAGATTTTGCAGAGTAAAACTCATTATTCTTCCTTAAAAAAAATTGTGACATATAGAAAAAAATTTCAAATATTTTTATGTATGTAGTCAAGCCTATAGTATACTCTGGGAAGTAAAAATTCTACAACCTTGATAAGCATACATTTCCCCCAATAATGACCGTAACTTATACTATAATTCAAACTTACCATTTATCCCACATTTTCTCACCATGTTATTTTAAAATAGTAATGGGTTATTAATCAGTGTGAATAGTACACTTAAGAAGTGATATTTATTCTGGGTACCCTCATAAGTTGTAACATTGCCTCTAATTTTTCTTACATATATTTTTCAGTTTCTTAATACTGATTTTAGTGTATCTAAAGGCTCTCATTAATTATATTAACTTCAGAGCTATTTCAAAGAAGTATTTCATTTTTTTAATGCTCTGCAGTATCCTTTCCCCCAAATCCTAACAATACGGATATGTATCTACTTTCTGTTTATCTCTCCAGATTGTACAATTACATAAAAGAATTCTTATCCCCTCAGCAGCTAAAATTTTCATATGTAAACATCATGAACTATTCTTATACATTTTTTTCAGAATTGATGAGTAAAATACCTGTTTCTTTCTTTCTTTCTTTCTTTCTTTTTTTTAAAGATCTTATTTATTTATTCGACAGAGATAGAGACAGCCAGCGAGAGAGGGAACACAAGCAGGGGGAGTGGGAGAGGAAGAAGCAGGCTCATAGCGGAGGAGCCTGATGTGGGGCTCGATCCCATAATGCCGGGATCACGCCCTGAGCCGAAGGCAGACGCTTAACCGCTGTGCCACCCAGGCGCCCCAATACCTAGTTTCTATACTCTCTTAACATAACTATACTAGTGAAAGCACTATGATTTTCACAAAATGACAGACATTAATTTAAAAATAAATGTTTTTAAATGAATATTAATTTGTTATTACAACCACAATCAGAAATAGGCTAAATTCTCAGGGTTTCCATTTAAAAAGAATAAAAAAATCCAATTCTCATTAACAAAACTGTTTAATTTAACTTGCATGAATAGTATTGTGGTAGCTTGACTTCTTTATTTGTAAAATCAATGCCATTTCTTTATTTTTCTTCCTTAATATATTCATGGATTTTTTTCTCATTAACATTTACATTGCTCTAACTACTACTTTGCTAGATTTCTTCTTCTCTTCACACTCTCTCTCCATATTAGAAAATGTATTATTCTTGTCAAGAGAAGCCTGTATCTATTCCTGTCTGCACATTTCTCAGTATGAATGCTTTTATGAAAAATTATTCAGTTGGTCATATTCATAATTGTGAAGGTTATCATTTCAAAACTTGAAATGAAAAATGAATATGCCCACTGGTATTCTTTTTGGTGACCCTTATTTCAAAGAAAGAATATGAAAAATCTTCCATGTCTTTTCATCTTCCAAATATGTCATAAAATTAACTTATCAAAGAAAATTAGAAATTAAAAGCTCCTGATTGCTCAAAGTTCTTAGTAGTCATATGCTCTCTCTACACAAGATCTGTAGTCAGAAAAGCTTTCCCTGATTTGAGACTAAATTACCAGACATGGTAAGGTGTTAAGTGTGCTGATATGTTAAATTCTATATAAATATCTGCTTCATGCATCATATCTGAAAGTCCAACATTTAATCCAAAGCTAGTCCTTAATTGTGAAATGTGGCAAACTGACAGGGGTACTATTGTAGGATAGGAAGCAAAATTTTGTTTGTTTGTTTGTTTGTTTCCTGTTCAAATTGAATCGCTCTGGGCAGTTCAGTTCCCTGTTGCATTTCTGCTTTCCCACTGGGGAGAACGGATGAAGAACTACCTTGTTCTAGATCATCTAATTCAAGCACCTTCATTCAGCACATAAAATATGCCATAAACTGCACCACCCCCTAAGTTATCAAAAAAAATATATGGGTCATACTAATGAACTATACTTACCAAACCAAGATGACAACTCACTTTTAATAAAAGATTAGATTAAAAGTACTAATTTCAAACTCAAAAGCATGGTCTGTTTTGTTTAACCACACTATCCACATCATTCTCCCTTAGGACCGTGGGGGCATTCTCTACTGAACAATTGGTGCTCATATTTCTGAATCACACTCTACTGATTTATCTCCTAAGATGTTATTGAGACATGATGTCTAAACTCTCCTTGCCCACCTGGCTGATGCCTACTCACACTTCAAGATTCATCATAGAAGGGTATAACCCTAGAAAACTTTTCCTGATCTCCTAAGATACAGTGTTCTATTCACTGTATCTTTAAAACAGCAACACTTTTAAATGAATAGAAGACTTCTTTTTTGCACTAAATGGATAACTTTTATAGAGAATGAAAAATGAATCCTGCTTCTTTGTATATCTATAAAGAGGCTTAGACCTTGATACAAATGCTTGAGAGAAATTTATTTGATTTTCAATGTAATATTTTCTACATCCATGCCATTTTTGTGTCTAACTCTCCCTAGCAAGTAGTTGCAAACTCCATTCTCATCTTTCAGTCCATGCAGTAATCTACCTTCTAACCTTTGCCCTTAGCTTTAGCCTTGCAGTCTAAGAGGACGGGCAACAGAAATTGGCTGTCCTCTCTGCTGAGAAGACATATGTCCCACTTCTCCCTGTATAGTCACTGCTACAAACACACAGACACAGAAACAGATACACTTTCTTGTTTAATTATAAAAAAAAACTTTATTCTGCATAAAGCTATCTAGAAAATAAGTCTTCCTTTGTGGCGATAGTTACTTTAGAAAGTCCTGAGCTTGAGTTTGTACCCTTTGCATGTAGGAAGCCCAAATCTTAGATAAGGTGTTACACTCTCGCTGGATGGAATCACTGATTTATACTTAATGGGGAGAAGTGGCACTGAGACAATCAACTTCTTGTTTAGGGCTGCCTCGTCAAGTGTATAGGAACATTTCAGGGAGCAGCACCTCTTTATTTGGGTGATTTACTCCTTCTGACTTTACCAACAGGGCTGCTTAATATACAGCAGGAAACCTAGACCAGATTTTCCTAATGATGCCTTCTAGTTATTAACTTACATTTTACTGGGATAACTATAGACTTCCTTCTAGTACCTGTCCTTAAGCTAATTGGTTTAATCCAATCTTTTTCTGAAGGATAAAGTGACCTGTTCAAAGGCACTAATGTTTTTACTGGAGGACTAGTTTGGGGAGCCCAGTGTTCCTATTTCCCAGGATACTGACTTTCTGAATTTAATGCCCTGTGTGTTTTTGATACTAAGAAATATGAAGTATTTTTTTTTCTCTAATTTGCTTCAGAAAAGGGTGTTGGGGGATGCAAGTCCAGCAAGAGGAAGCGGTTAGGATTAATGTTCACAGTAATAAATACCTTTCCTTTGAATCATGAATTATATTGATAGCAGTTATCTAATTTTCATGCTTTTTTGACAGATGGGGAACAGATGGTTATTAGTTTCATGAAAATAACAAGTGGTAGAATTAAATAGTAAAATATTTACTGGACTTTATACCAAAATTCCAGTAGTGTGAATTTTATTCGTAGAGTTTGCGTGTTGCAAAAACTGCAAAGCGAATCAGCCTCTGCAGACACACGGTGCCTCTGGCTGAGCGTAGAGATGTAATTAATTTCCTTTAAGATATTCTGGACTCTACTATAAACATGAAGCTATTAAAGTATCACAGACTCTTACCTGTGGGAAGAAACATTAAATTTTGTTTCCCTTCCATGTACAAATGTACAAAATCACCTTCATTACATGATTCAACAGCATGGATTTATAATTATACTTAGTCACAGTGCTTGCAGAGTTTTTACCCGAGACATAATTTGTCTGGTGGATGATATGCACAAGGACCGTGGTTTGCATTCTCATTGATGGTTTTTCCTTCCGATCAGTAACTTTGACCATTTATATCTTAGAGAGATTCTTTAATCAGTTAATTTTTTGGTAAATCATCTTATATATTTCAGATTGCTTATATATTTGAAAGATGCTTCAATTTTTGGTTCACATTATCTGTGAAGTCTTTTAACTGGGTTACAATGGAAAACTACAAATATAAGGATCATTTGACACATAACTATGTACATATTTGAGCAAAACCATTCTAAAAAGATGTATACTTTCTCTATAGAGCTGTACCCCCTGTAGAATCAGATAATTAATGCTGATCATGCCTGAGTCCAACCAAATGCAATTGTTCAATGTCCAGTTTATTCTACCACTTGAGAAAGCCTATTCCAGGGTTGCGTGCTGTGTCTACAGTTAAATATTGTGCATGTGTTATGCCAATAGTAATTCAACCCATTCCCTTCACCTCTCAAGGCTACAGTTTATTCATCTGTAAAATTAGAACAATTTTACTCTAAATTTGCATTTGCTTTGTTAAAAAATTATTTTTAATGTATTGTAAATGAGGCAAGATAATGATGCTCTTATAAATGTGAGGTCAAGTAACAAGAGAATCATTTGGCATGTCACCAACATATCACACATACCATAATTGATTTAGTACATGTAAAGTGATATCAAAAATCCCTTGTTCGAGTTCTGTAGATCTTGGCTCATAGTATAAGAGAAGCATTTAACTGAAAATTACAGTAGAAAGTCTAATATTTCTTTATTCCTTTAATCTAAAAGAGGGTAAGACTTAGTAAATAAAAAATTTAAAATATCTTTAATTTCTGTTTGAACTGCCATGATTTACATTAATTTTTAAAAAAATGAATCAGTGTACTGAAATGTGTATGTATATGTGTAGTATTATTTTGATGTGCAGATTTAAAAGGTACTCATAGATATTTACTAGTAATTTAAATAATATTTTTTAAATTATAAAACGTTATATTTTATTCTCATACTTTTGTGGATGACTTTTTTACATTTATTTTTTTATTTTATTTTATTTTCTTAAAAAGATTTTATTTATTTATTTGTTATTTTTTAAATGTTTTTTTATTATGTTATGTTAGTCATCATACAGTACATCCCTGGTTTCTGATGCAAAGTTCGATGATTCACTAGTTGCATATAACACCTGGTGCACCATGCAATACATGCCCTCCTTACTACCCATCACCAGTCTATCCCATTCCCCCACCCCCCTCCCCTCTGAAGCCCTCAGTTTATTTCTCAGAGTCCATAGTCTCTCATGCTTCATTCCCCCTTCTGATTACCCCCCCTTTTTTATCCCTTTCTTCCCCTACCGATCTTCCTAGTTCTTGTGTTCCATAGATGAGAGAAATCATATGATAATTGTCTTTCTCTGCTTGACTTATTTCACTTAGCATTATCTCCTCCAGTGCCGTCCATGTTGTAGCAAATGTTGAGAACTCGTTCTTTCTGATAGCTGAGTAATATTCCATTGTATATATGGACCACAACTTCTTAATCCAGTCATCTGTTGAAGGGCATCTCGGTTCCTTCCAAGATTTAGCTATTGTGGACAATGCTGCTATGAACATTGGGGTGCATATGGCCCTTCTCTTCACTACGTCTGTATCTTTGGGGTAAATACCCAGTAGTGCAATGGCTGGGTCATAGGATAGCTCAATTTTTAACTTTTTAAGGGACCTCCACACTGTTTTCCAGAGTGGCTGTACCAACTTGCATTCCCACCAACAATGTAGGAGGGATCCCCTTTCTCCACATCCTCTCCAACAATTGTTGTTTCTTGCCTTGTCTATTTTTGCCATTCTAACTGGCGTAAGGTGGTATCTCAGTGTGGTTTTGATTTGAATTTCCTTGATGGCTAATGATTTTGAACATTTTTTCATGTGTCTGTTAGCCATTTGTATGTCTTCATTGGAAAAGTGTCTGTTCATATCTTCTGCCCATTTTTTGATTTGTTTATTTGTTTCTCGTGTATTGAGTTTGAGAAGTTCTTTGTAGATCTTGGATACCAGTCCTTTATCTGTAGTGTCATTTGCAAATATCTTCTCCCATTCCGTGGGCTGCCTCTTAGTTTTTCTGACTGTTTCCTTGGATGTGCAGAAACTTTTAATCTTGATGAAGTCCCATAAATTCATTTTATCTTTTGTTTCTCTTGCCTTTGGGGATGTGTCATGAAAAAGGTTGCTTTGGCCGATGTCGTAGAGGTTGCTGCCTATGTTCTCCTCTAGAATTTTGATGGATTCCTGTCTCACATCGAGGTCTTTCATCCATTTGGAGTTTATTTTTGTGTATGGTGTGAGATAGTGGTCAAGTTTCATTCTTTTGCATGTAGCTGTCCAATTTTCCCAGCACCATTTATTGAAGAGACTGTCTTTTTCCCACCGGATGTTTTTTCCTGCTTTATCAAATATTAGTTGCCCAAAGAGCCGAGGGTCCATTTCTGGGCTCTCTATTCTGTTCCATTGGTCTATGTGTCTGTTTTTGTGCCAGTACCATGCTGTCTTTGTGATCACAGCTTTGTAGTACAGCTCAAAATCCGGCATTGTGATGCCCCCAGCTTTGTTTTTCCTTTTCAACAGTTCCTTGGAGATTCGGGGCCTTTTCTGGTTCCATACAAATTTAAGGACTGTTTGTTCCAGTTCTTTGAAAAATGTCCTTGGTATTTTGATCGGGATAGCATTGAAAGTGTAGATTGCTCTGGGTAGCATGGACATTTTAACTATGTTAATTCTTCTGATCCATGAGCATGGAATATCTTTCCATCTTTTTATGTCTTCCTCAATGTCTTTCTAGAGTGATTTATAGTTTCTAGAATATAGGTCCTTTACGTCTCTGGTTAAGTTAATTCCAAGGTAACGTATGGTTTTTGGTGCTATTGTAAATGGGATGGATTCCCTAATATCTCTTTCTTCGGTCTCGTTATTCGTGTATAGAAATGCAACTGATTTCTGAGCATTGATTTTTGTATCCTGCCACATTACTGAATTGCTCTATAACTTCTAATAGTTTTGGAGTGGATTCTTTCGGGTTTTCCCTATAGAGTATCATGTCATCTGCGAAGAGGGACATTTTGACTTCTTCTTTGCTGATTTGGATACCTTTGATCCCTTTTTGTTGTCTGATTGCTGTTGCAAGGACTTCTAGTACTATGTTGAATAATAGTGCCGAGAGTGGGCGTCCTTGTCGTGTTCCTGATCTTAAGGGAAAGGCTTCCAGCTTTTCCCCATTGAGAATGATATTTGCTGGAGGCTTTCCATAGATGGTTTTTATGAGATTGAGGAATGTACCCTCTATCCCTACACTCTGAAGGGTTTTAATCAGGAAAGGATGTTATATTTTGTGAAATGCTTTTTCTGCATCTATTGAGAGAATCATATGATTTTTGACTTTTTCCTTCTGGATAAAATATAAGACACCGATCGATTTGCAAATGTTGAACCACTCTTCCACCCCAGGGTTGAATCCCACTTGGTCATAATAGATAATCCTTTTAATGTACTGTTGGATTCTATTAGCCAGGATCTTGTTGAGAATTTGGACGTCCATATTCATTAGGGAAATCGGTCTGTAATTCTCCTTTTTGATGGGGTCTTTGCCTGGTTTGGGGATCAAGGTAATATTGGCCTCGTAGAATGAATTTGGTAACTTCCCTTCTGTTTCTATTTTTTTGAAATAGCTTTAGGAGAATAGGTATTATTTCTTCTGTGAATGTTTGGTAGAATTCCCCAGGAAAATCATCTGAGCCTGGAGTTTTGTTATTTGGAAGGTTGTTTATCACTGACTCAATTTCTTCATAATTAATTGGCCTGCTTAAAAAATCAATTTCTTCTGGTTTCAGTCTTGGTAGTTTATAGGTTTCCAGGAAGTCATCCATCTCTTCCAGATTGCTTAATTTATTGGCATAAAGCTGTTGATTAAAGTTTCTAATAATCCTTCCAATTTCATTGGTGTTGGTCGTGACCTCTCCTTTTTCATTCGTAATTTTATTAATTTGGGTCCTTTCTCTATTCTTTTGGATACGTCTTGCCAGTGGTCAGTCAATTTTATTAATTCTTTCAAAGAACCAGCTTCAAGTTCTGTTGATCTGCTCTATTGTACTCCTGGTTTCTAATTCATTGATTTCTGCTCTAATCTTGGTCAACTGCTTCCTAGTGCATGAATCAGGCCTGTCCCTCTGTTGCTGTTCCAGCTTCATGAGGTGAGAATATAAAAACTGCATTTTAGATTTTTCTATTCTTTTGAATGAGGCTTGGATGGCTATGTATTTCCCCCTTAGGACTGCCTTTGCAGTATCCCATAGGTTTTGGACTATTGTGTTTTCATTCTTGTTGGTCTCCATAAATTGTTTAAATTGATTTTTGATTTCCTGGTTTATCGAGTCATTCCTGAGGAGGATGGTTCTTAGTCTCCAAGTGTTTGAGTTTCTTCCAAAATTTTCCTTGTGGTTGAGTTCCAATTTCAGAGTGTTGTGGTCTGAGAATATGCAGGGAATAATTTCAGTCTTTTGGTATCGGTTGAGATCTGTTTTGTGACCCAGAACATGGTCTATTCTTGAGAATGTTCCATGGGAATTAGAATAGAATGGGTATTCTGTGGTTCTGGGGTGTAGTGTTCTATATATATCTATGAGGTCCAACTCGTCGAGTATGGCATTCAAAGCTCATGTTTCTTTGTTAATTTCTTGCATAGGTGATCTATCTATTGCTGATAGTGGAATGTTGAGGTCCCCTACTATTAACGTATTTTTATCTCTGTGTCTCTTTATTGTGGTTAAGAGTTGGCTTGTGTATCTTGCTGCTCCCCTGTTGGGGGCATATATATTTATAATTGTCATATCCACTTGTTGGATACATCCTTTAAGAATAATATAGTGCCCTTCTGCATCTCTACCTATAGTCTTTAGTTTAAAATCGAATCTGTCTGATATGAGCATTGCTACCCCAGCTTTCTTTTAAGGTCCATTGGCGTGAAAGATGATATTCCATCCCTTTACGTTCAGTCTGAATGTATCTTTAGCTTCAAAATGAGTCTCTTGTAGACAGCAAATGAATGGGTCATGTCTTTTTATCCAATCTGCAACCCTGTGGTGTTTAATGGGAGAATTTAGGCCATTTACATGAAGACTGAATATTGAGAGATATGATTTTAATGATGCCATGTTGCCTGTAAAGTCTTTGTTTCTATAGATTGTGGCTTTCTGTTCTGTATCACTCTTGGAGCCTTTTTACTTTTGTAGAACCCCCCCTTAGTATCTCCTGTAGGGCTGGTTTCGTGGTTACGAAATTGGTCAATGACTGGCGATTCTGGAAGGTCTTTATTTCTCCATCAATTCCGAATGGCAGCCTAGCTGGATATAGGATCCTTGACTGCATGTTTTTCTCTGAAAGAGCTTTAAAAATGCCCCCCACCCCCAACCCTTTCTCTCATTCCAGGTCTGTGTAGACAGGTCTGACGTAATTCTGATACCTTTGCCTTGGTACGTGAGAAATTTTTTTGCCCTGGCTACTTTCAATACTGTATCCTTGGATCTAATATTTGCGAATTGTACTATGACGTGACGTGGCGTAGGTTTGTTGTGGTTGAGCTTGGGAGGGGTCCTCTCTGCCTCTTGGACACGAATGCTTGGTTCCTTTGCTAGATTAAGGAAGTTTTCAGCTACAATTTGTTCAAATATCTCTTCTAGACCTCTGTGTTTCTCCACCCCCTTGGGGATGCCGATGATTCTGACATTGGAATGTTTCATTGAGTCAGTAATCTCCCGTAACGTACATTCTTGAGAATGGATTTTTTTTGAGCCAGATTCTATTTTAGCTTTTTCTTTTACTAACCCATCCTCCAATTCGCCCATACGTTCTTCTGCCTCTTTCACCCTGGCCGTCAGAGCCTCTATTTTTTACTGCATTTGGCTCATAGAATTTTTAATTTCTGCCAGATTTGCTCTCATTTCCGCCCTTAGAGATTCTATATTCTCATTAACATTTTCATTAATACTTTTTTCAAGTCTACATATCATCTTGACCATTGTTACTCAGAATTCCATTTCTGATAATTTGGTTATATTCATATCCATTAGTTCTGTGGCAGAGGCCACAGACTCATTGTCTTTTCTTTGCTGGGGGGGACTTCTCCTTCTCATCATTCTGATGAGGAGAGGTTGCAGGGTTGTCCAGAGCCCAAATTATTGACTGGGACCCAGGCCGTGCGCCCTTGTTTTATAGGGATCTTAGGCATGTGGGCTTCTTGATTTTTCAGCCTGCCTTCTGGGGGAGGGGCCTGTTGCGCCGATACTCAGGCAACCCTATTTGGGTAGAGTCTCCGTGTCCCCTGCGAGGGGGAATGGGGGGTGGGTACGCTGTGAGCCGGTGTTTCCAGCCTTTTGTTATCTGGTGGCTTTCCTTGGCGGTTTGCCGTGCCTCTTCTGAGAGTCAGAGCAGCAGTGGCCGAATCTCAGCCTCTGTCTCAGAACAGAGGGATCGCGGACCGTTCTCCACTGTTGTTCTGGCCATTTTAACTCTGTTACTGTTGGTGCTGCTCAACCCTGCAGCGTCCGGGGATGTGCGCCCCACACCCGGCTTCCCAGCCCTCACTTCCAGGGCTGGTGCGTCCTGTCCTTTGTGTTTCTAACACCGCCAGCCGCTAGCCGCCCAGGCGCGCTCCGGAGCTCCCGGTCTCAGTCTGGTTCCAGTGAGCGCACAGAGCTCCATTTCAGTCTGGTGGCGCACGTTCCCGGCTCACGGTCTCAGTCTGCTCTCTCGGGGGTGCCAGGGGTGCCGGTCCCGAGTCCTCCCGCTCCCCCAGCAGGTGGCTACCACTTCCTGGGGCACAAACACAGTGGCTCCCTCCCCCTTCTGTTTATCTTCCAATATCTGTGCACGGCTTCACGGCTCCCTGCTTCCTACGTCAATACTCAGTGCTGGAGATGTTCATTTGTAGAGATCCAGATTAATCTTCCTGCGTCTCAGCCTGATTCTGTGGATGTTCAGGCTGGTCTGGTACCTATCCAGCTCAACTCAGGGGATCGGCTGAAAAAGGGGTCCCCTACTCCTCTGCCATCTTAACTCCTCCTTTAAATAATATTTTTAAATATGAAGTCATTTTGTCTTCTGTTTTAGAAATGTTCTGATTCTGAAATTTTCTTACAAAAAACCTTGTCTAAAAAATTTTTCATGATTTCATTTGAATATATTTTAGAATAACATTGATGACTTGATATTGATAATGACAGTGAGGTTGACTATAAAAATTAACATTTATTGAAAATGCATTAGATACCAGGCAGTGTCCAAAATGCTCACATTACCTTACTTAATCCACATAATAATTCCACAAGACAGATGCTAATATTAACCCAATTTTAAAATTATCATACTCAGGTGCTGACAGTTAAGCGTGTTGCCAAAGGTCAGCTTATAGAGTATTGTGGAATTAGTCTGCACCCTAGCTCCTGACTCCAGTGGCTTTCCTCTAGGTCTTTTTAAAATTCAACCATTATCATATAAATAGCCAATATTAAGGTAAAAAAGGCACCCAACATCGTTAGTTATTAGGGAAATAAAGTTAAAACCACAATGAGAGGGGCACCTGGGTGGCTCAGTCAGTTAAGTGTCTGCCTTTGCTCAGATCATGGTCCCCAGTCCTGGAATTGACCTCATGTCAGGCTCCTGGCTTGGTGGGGAGCCTGCTTCTCCCTCCCCCTGCTTCTTCTCTCTCTCTTTCTCTCTCTCTCTCAAATAAATAAATTTAAAAAGTATTTATTTATTTGAGAGAGAAAGTGAGAGAGAGAGCACAAGCCAAGCGGAAAGGCAGAGGGAGAAGCAGGCTCCCCACCAAGCAGGGAGCCCAACATAGGGCTCTATTCCAGGACCCCGGGATCACGACCCCAGCCGAAGTCAGACGCCCAACTGACCGAGCCACCCAGGCACCCCATTAAATAAAATATTCTTAAAAAACACAATAAGATATGACTTCACACACACTAAGATAACTGTAATAGCAACAAAGCGTTGAAAGATATTGGAATATCAGAGCCCTCATACATTGCTGGTGGTAATGCATAATGGTACAGCAGTTTGGAAAAACTATTTTGTAGTTCCTCAAAATGTTAATAGTAGCCATGTTGCTTTGTCATTCCTTCTCATGGGTATATACCCAAAGCCACACAAAAACTTGAACACAAATATTTATAGCAGCATTCTTCATAACAGCCAGAGGCAGAAACAACTCATTCCTGAATCAGTGAAAACCACAAAATGTGGCTTATCCCTTCAATGGAATATTATTCAATAATAAAAAGAAATGAAGGACTGATACATGATACACCATGGATGCAGTTTGAAGACCTTATGCTAATTCAAAGTATCCAGTCACAAAAGACCACTTATTATATGATTCCATTAAATATGAAATGTTTAGGCACCTTTATAGTGACAGAAAGTAGGTGAGTGGTTGTTTAGGGCTTTGGGGAAGGAAGAATGTGGAGTGATTGTTAGTGGGAATGGTATCCTTTTTGGTAGGTTATGTAGAGGTTCTAAAATTAGATTATGGTGTTGGTTGCACAACTGTGAATATATTTTAAAAACCAGTATTGTACACTTGGAATGAGTTAATTTTATGGTGTGGGAATTATATATCAATAAAACTTTTAAGAAGAAATAAATTATAAAACATAAAGCTTGAAACAAAAGAGGAAGTGTTTGGGGAAAAGCATATGCTTAAATTCTTAACTGTTTTTTTCTCTTTTCCAAAATTAGCTATAATATAAAACAAAAATAGAAAAATTGGAATTTCTTCTGCTGAATACTTAATTCTTAGGAAAGATGGTTAATATTGAGACAATTACCAAACATTAATAGTTGTGTGCTTTTTCTCCCTAATCCCTAAGTAATACTGATCAATAATTTTATTCTTTTTGGTAAAAATACTCATCCCCATGATTCAGTCTTTTTGTTTTTAAAATGAAAATTAGTCCAAAAATAATACAAAAGTGGGTCACAGAACACTTTAATTTGATTTTTATGTCTTATTGCATATAACCCAATATCTACTGCAAGCCATTTGCATAAGTAAAAATCACTAAAGTACTATTTTAAGAAATCGATATTTTAGCTAAAAATTATTGAATGGCAATATAAAAATCAGCAAAAAATTCCATGCAAAATATAGTTGAATTTATTTTTATACCAATCTATAAATTTAAGTGGTTAAAACAATGTAATATCATAAAATTGGGAAGCAAAATCAAGTGTGTTAGTAAATATGATAATCTCCGTAAATATTTCCAGGAGGAGGCTATACATTAAAAATTTTAAAAATTAACTTTTGATAACCACTGTCCTCTTACCTGTTACTCTAAACACAACCTGATTATTTTGAATTTTCACAAGTATTTTTGTGATCAAAGAAAAATCATCATATAAGATTAAAATTCTTGCAGACGATACTTTTAGAATCCTGAACTATTTATTTTCAGCTTAAAATATAAATTAAGGTAAACTAAAGCACGTTAATCTAAGACATCAAAATGTATCCCCATCTACCAAGTTTTACCTAGAGTTAACTTGAGTCACTGTAAAGATGAGGACAATGAACATGAATGAGTAATTTTTTGTTCTTGTTGCCACACCCTTTTAATTGCATAATAATGTACATATTCATGTAATCTTCTAAATCACTGAGGAAGTATATAAATAATATGATTTTCTAACTTCTAAATTAATTCCTTTGTCTTTAGTCATTATTTTCAATTAATTCTGAAATGGTTCATATTCTTTCTTCCTTCTTCCACTAAGTCTCTAAAGCAGGGATTCTCCCAGCAGGCACACACTGCTGGGTTTAGAGTGTGTATTTAGAATGATGCTAACACAAGCTTCAGTACTGTTCCGGTATCTTTAAGCCTTCAAATCAATTTTAAAACACTGGTCTTAATTTTTTTCTCTCTGTACCATTTAAAAGGAAATTGCAGCATTTGAAAAATTTCATCCACTTTGCAATCTCTTATCTCATCGCTTTTTCCCCCTTCTATTATAACCCTTCTATCGTCTTGATTATACCTATTATACTTCCCTTCTAGGGGAAAAATAGCAAGCTACTGAAAAGAGTGCTTCCATTACAAAATAGAGAAGCATTACATTCAAAACAGTTTTCAGGGTAAAAAAAAATAGGAAAAATAGAGAACAGCTGCATTTTCATTATTACTCTAATTTATTCTCCCTTTATTCACTCTGAGCGTAAGTGTCAGGCATGGACTGTGGCTTCTCTATGTATTTTGCATTGTGTTTGTCATTCTTGCTAGCTTAGTCCAAGTTTAGAATTAAGTCAACCAGAAGACAAAATCTGCCCCAAAGGTTGGTGTAATTAAAATGGCACAGTTTGTTTCCAACAACATATTTCTTAGGTTCTTGTAATGGTATGAGAGATCATCACTCCTTTTGAAATTATTATGTTACAGTTGTATAGAAAGATTAAGTAAAGCTTAATTGGTGATTATATACTCATAGTGAAAAAGAAAAGTTTGTAACAAGTTTATAAAGGAAAAACATGTTGAAAATCATTTTAGATAATATGTTGAATTCAGTACATAGTGTAATTCAGAGAAATGAATATTTAGGAATTTTTAGATGGCAGGATGTGTTCTTAGAATTATGAAATATTTCATTCAGTAAAGACTTTTATGACTTTGAAATCTAGAGAGGAATTCATAATGGTAATATAAAAAAGGTAGTAATTTTATCATAATGATTAGCACGTTCATCTTTAAAAATAAATTAAAACCATATATTTTCTGTCTTGAGCACTGTTGCTTACATAGTATTATTTATATCTTCATCTCATTTCTCTCTTTTTTCCATAGAAAAAGCGTATTAATTATATAGAAAGGGACAGTGACTGTTTCAGAATGTGAAGTGTATCATCTTCATTTGTGTTCACATATGAACTGGAATAAGCAGTTAACAGGTATTGAAATGGCTCTTTATTAGTTTAAAACTTGATCCATTTAATTCACATCTTCCGACCTCAAAAGTGATCAATCTTCTACAATTTTCATATAAACTCTCCTTGATATCCTGTAGCAGCATATAAAATGGCCTTTTTTCAGTGAAACTCATTTCTGTCAAGTCCAAATCTAGGAAAGCAGGACTTACAGAAAAGAAGTCTGTGTTCAGATTCCTTCCTGTTGCTAAATCATAATTCTCACGAAGCCAGTATGATGTTTACCACAGCTATTTGTGGTAGTTATTATTGAATTTCACCATATATTTGTTCTCTGTTCCTGAGACATGTTAAATCGTTCACCTCTTAACTCCCTTGTGGTTGAATTGTGTCTTGAGACAAGTGCTTTAATTGGTGGCGTGAGGATTATCTGGTGTTATTTTTCTCTGTTCTTGCAATCAGCAACATTAGTGATGATGTCTGCTCTCTCAACCTGGGTCGTAGAGTGAAGACAAGAGTAAAAAGGAACTTAATCAGTGATGGATATATATACAGAATAAATGAAACATTAATCTCTGTTTCCTACAAGCTACTAAGATTTTGAGTTTGTAATTTCAGCAAATAGAAGTCATAGAAACTAATAAAGAATTGTTAGGTTCATAGTTTGGATTATTATTTTAAGTATTTTCTAGTTAAATAAGCTCAAAATCACACTGGAAAAGATTTATCAAATGTATTAATTTTCAACTAGCATGCGAAATGAAATCTCAAACTTTTATAAACACAGTAGGAACTATGAAAGTCATTCTAACTACATTATGAATTTAATGTCTTAATGGCCTTTAAATATATTCAGGTATTATACAAAATAATTTTAATTTACAAATCAGGAGACTTATCATCATTGATGCCACTTCTTCCAATGTAGACACCTTTCACTGGTATTATTTTATATCAGTTTCACTTAGGCATGCCTGGGTGGCTCAGTTGGTTAAGCATCTACCTTCATCTAGGTAGTGATTCCAAGGTCCTGGCATCAAGCCCTCATCTGGCTCCCTGCTCAGCAAGGGGTCTCCGTCTCCCTCTGCCCCCTCCCCTATTCATTCTCTCTTTCTCTCTCTCTCTCTCTCTCTCTCTCAGTTTTCCTCCCAAATAAATAAATAAAATCTTTAAAATAAATAAGTTTAATATAATAAATTCCAAACTTCTTTCTGGAAATTTCTATTCACTTTTCCTGGTTTTATTTATTTTTGCTATGTAGATGCAACCCTACTTACTTATATAAAGTTCTTCAAATGTCAAATATTTGAAAAGAACCAAATAACTTTAAATGACTTTTTTTGTAACTGTTTGCTGAATCCATTCCATTTTTCTCTACTCATTTTCAAATGTATGCTAACTAGAATGCTTCTTGAAAAATTTCTTCTTTTTGAAGTTCTGTGCTTCTTAAAAGCATTTTTCAATGACATAACCTCAATTGCATAAATTGTTTTGGCAAACACTTAAAAAATAAGGTATGTTAAATTGCTAACTTTGTGTTTATTGTCTTCTAAAATCCTTAACTTTTTTTTTAGTTCTTCTATTAAGCCTCACCTCCCCTACCCCTTGTCCTTAGGAATTTTGTATTTGGTTCTAAGGTTCATATCCAAATTAAATATTTTATTTTTAGATTTGATCTGCAATTTCCTATTCTTATTGAAGTTGTTTTGGATCATGAAACAATCAGAGATTCTATGAGAAATATATGTTGCTACTACAAGTATTATCTGTCCTTTAAATTCTGAATTTGCATTAATGTCATTAATAAAAATGTAGAAAAGAACAGATAGGACCTCTGAGAAATGCCCTCCAGGATGACAGCAATTGATTTATGAAGATTTTCTAGTTCTGAACATTATTAGTAGTCCACAATCATTTCCTGATATCCACCCTATTTCGTGGCATTTGGTTCTCTAAATCTCAAGAGGAATTTTGTCACAAAAGATTTCCAAGGAAATAGAAATAGAGTTAGTGAATTTGTCTGGGCACTTTGAAGGATAAAAAGCAAATGCTGTGCTTGGGGCTTGTTTAAAGTAGTCAGAAACAGTACTGGCCATGTCTGGGACATAGGAGATGCTAAGAATCATCTCTCACTTGAGTATAAAACATTTTAAAAAATCAGAGAAACCAGGATGCATAAAAGGAGATAGAGATATCCAAAGAATGGGTGGAAGGCATCCAAACAAGTAACAGGGAGTCAACAAAATTATTTGGCAGGTAAGAGGTACCCATAAATTTTGTTTAGACAGGGAGTAGATGAATGAAGGAAATGCTCTTTAAGTCTTCCGTAAGGACTAGAAAGTTTTCTTCAGTGGATATTCAGTCATCTAGGTAAGGTATAAGGCAGCTCTTTAGATACACAGGTCTTAGTACCACCTGAACTATTTATACTTAACAATAAAGGTAAAATCTTACCAGTTTGGCATCTTCTCCCTGTTCAGAATGAATAGGAGTATTGTACAACAACAGTATCTAATAGGTGGGACATCCATTATTGATCTGTACCTATTTTCATAATATTTTGTTGTATCTGTCTGAAAGGACTGTCTTCCCCTTAAGAAAATTTTGAATTATTTTACTAATATCATTTGCTGAATGATTAGTGTAAATCTGGATCAGATTTCTAAAGAAGTACCAATTCATCCAATTTAGAATAGCTGAAGAAAAATTTATAATGAAAATCTGCCTTAATTCTGTTGCACAATTAGCACATTTGCTATCCACACTATTCCTTCATAAGTATACGGATTTTATGTTTTTTAATCCATAGTGCCTTCATGACCTTGTCCTTAAAAAAATATTTTATTTTTTAAAATCACAATCTTTGTAACAAAATAAAATTGTTATATCAAAAAAATAATCAAAAACTTTGACATAAGGAAAATAATTCATACAAAACCATAAGCAATTCAAGCCACTAAAGTAAATATGTTTCAAGGAAGCTTACAGCTACAATATAATAGTTTTAATTCTTTGCTTGTCATATCGTCATTGACTTGTATGTGATATCAGGATGGACACAACAGAGATAAATGAAAATTTCAAGGGAAAACTGCCTTTCTTGGAGAGTATGCTTCCCTCAAAAAGGGTGATATCAATTTATGAAAGTAAAAATGTCCATTATTTTCTTGGAAATTTCTTATTATGGTGAAAACCGATAAAGTAGTAATGTTTGCCATAAAAGCCTTTTTATCTGAGATGCTAAATGGAATATTGAAGAAAGAACCTTGTGGAAAAATCATAGAGAAACCATTTAACATTTAACATCTGCACATTCTTTGCAATCCAAGGCTATGCAATTATCTGCAAAAAGGTGGAAAGGAAAATTAATACATCTTCTACACCTAACATAGCTACTCTCTAAATGAACCTAAGATGTAGGACTGAGTGTATTTAAATTTTAAAATTAACTGAGTAAGACTAGTAGTAGCCAAAAATTCATTCTGTTCTTGTTTTACCCATTTTTTTTAATTAATGCCTTGCAGCAAATTTTAAATGTTTAATTTCAAATTCAACTCATCTTATTGGTAGGGGATGGGAGGGAGGGATTAGACAATGACATTTTATGGCCAATAAATTTAATATAAGTAAGACTCTCATCATTATAGAGATATAGGGGGAAAAATGAGCTACCAACAATGAGAAAGACTTTTAATATTAATAAGGAAATGAATGCTGAGTAAAGTTCAAGTTCTAATAGGTGGGACAGTAAAAATGACTTTTATTTAAATTTTTTTCTAAAATTATTATTTTTATATGAACTTTCACATGTATTCAAAGCAAGTGCCATGTCTCCACAGGAAAAACACACAGGTCTATTCAACTCTTTACACCTGTGTGACCTCTGCTTCTACAGTGCTGTTATCTCTGACACAGTAAGATAGATAACTTAGCCAATTCAATAAACCAGAGCCTACCCAGGGGAAGGAAAAACATGGTGCAAGGTCATCATTTCTATTCAGTAATGGATCTAAAGAAAATGGGAAATTGTTTATTAGAATTTCTGCATTTTTCAAGGTCAGTGATTCCATGCTGAAGAAAGCATACTGAAAGTCTTGTTCCTAATTTAAAAGAGAGAGAGAGAGAGAGAGAGAGAGGTCACTGTTTAAAATTAGTTAGAATCAGTATCAACAGTAAAACTTCTTATAGAGAGGCCGATGAAAGAGATTAAGAGAAGTTTCATCTCTTAAGATATCCACTTAAATTTAAAATTTTATCTTCCTGACAAATAATACCTGCCACAAATTATTTTTTCTGTATATGGGACATGTAATTTAATTCACTCTACTTTGTCCCGTATGTAAAGAACCTATGTTTCTGCTTAACTCTGGAATGCCCTCAGAATTTTGAGAAAATAATCTTTGTGAAGTCTAGATTGATGGAGCTCCTGCTGATTCCTGACCATCCCACTGGGACATGGAGGGAACTGTAGGAGTGAAGGTGACTGGGAATATAGAGAAAGAAAAATTCCAAACTAAGTCGTTCTATTTGAAGACAGACAGGGAAGATCATGAATTCCAGAGAAGTTTCTACAGTGGCAGCCCTAACAAGCAGCAGAATCAGCTGCCAAATATTGTGTTGTTTCTCAACCACTTTTATTTGTGCTATTACAGAACAAAAATCATTCTGTGGATAAAATCATCTCTAGTCTCAATTATTTGGGCTGGTAAAACAAGCAATCAACCCATTTAACTGAAGGGTCATCTTCATGTATCCGGACATCTCCAATGTATTGATTAGAGCCACAGAATTTGTGTGATTTTTAGTTCTCAGTCAGAAACCTGCCCTGTGAAATCTCCCAGGATAGAAGAGTTAGCATTTTCCATCTAACCAAAGTCCCTTCCCCTTAAAGGGTCAGCTGGTGACAGAGTCAGGGGAATTCTTTGGCAACTGTGATGCTGATGTGGGTTATTTGTAAGTTAATCAACAATACATAAAGTCCCCTATCTTTGCCATGAAAAGCACAATTCTAACGAGTCTCCTTCCAAGGGAGCTGTAGCTTACTTTGTGTTCTGGTCTATGTGATGGATAGGCACCATCTCTATTTCTTTCTCTTCGCACCTCACTGTTAATAGAGACAGGGAGCGAGCCTGGGTTAGGATTATTAATCACAAAGTTTCTGAAATGCTGTAGTGGAGTTGGCAGCGTGGCCATGACCTCTTTTTCATAATGCCCTAACTAATCACGTAATGATATTGCATATGAAACACACTAAGTATATCAAGTAGATATCAGCAGAGGCAGGAGGCACTCGGTCATTTTCGAAAACACTGACGCTCGAGTGAGAGTTATATTGTGTTTGACTGGGAAGTATGAGTGCCGTGGGTTGGGCAAAGAGTTGAGCTCTGCCCAGGCTCTAAGCCGGGAGGAGGATCCAGATGAGCATCTCATAAAAACGACAGCTGGAGTTTACTTTGAGGATGTTTACAAGAGATACACTCAACAACTCAGAAACAAAAGTTCACTGTGGTCTTCTCAATAGAGGATCATATGACTGGGACGTGAAACATAGACTAGAAAGAGTGAAAGTGATTTCAGAAATGCCGTACAGCTGTCTAAATACCCATGAAAGTCTAAGGGTACGTAACTGCTTCAGTACGCCGCTTCAAATGTTGCGATTGCACAAGTGGTAAATCCAGCACTTCTTGGAAGGTTCATGTCTCTTGAAAAGATATTAGGCATAAGTAATATTGTGGGCTTACGTGTATAATTATTTCAGTGATCCACATCTTGATAATATCCCAGATAAGTTTTGCATAAGAAAACTGTCGTTGTAAAATCGAGTTTCTAATTCCAAATCTTTCTCTAAGTATTTTAAGTATTTAAAGATAGAGGAGAAATATATGTATATGATAATGGTCCCTAACAAGAATCCCTACACAGAGAGAATCTGACTCTATATGACCAAAATTACCTAAAATATTATACAAAATATATATGTATTTTATTTTATTTTGTATAGTGAAACTCTAGTAGTAATGGATCTAGTAAAAGCCATCTCTATTTTTATGAAAACAATATATATTTAATATAATGATAGAAGCTACAGTAAATTATGAAGAATTGGAAAATGACCAATAAGTTTGCTACCTGAGGAAACCACTATGTATAGCATTTCTCCTTGCAGTAGTTTCCCTGTGTTTTTTATAGTTTTTGAAGAAAATGTCTGTGCTGGTTATGTAACAGAATACATAAGAAATGGAGCGATATCCATATATGGCAATATGGAGAGTTCTCAGGAACACACTCTTGATATCAAAACACAAAACAAGTTGCAGCACATTACATATTGTAATATGATAACACTGATACCACTCACACATGCATCTTTATGGATATGTATACAAAAATATAAAGTGTATACATATAATACAATAGAAATTACTAAATTATAATTTCCATTATAAAATAATTTTTATAAATTTTACACAGTTTCATTATCTATCCCTCTCTATCATTTAAAAGGCTAATGAACATTTATTTACGCTTTGTTTTTTGTATCTAGCACTTGCATGTCTCTGAGCTTTATTGCCAACTAGGGAAAGCATGTGTTGGGACGAATGAGTTACCAACAGAGTTCTAGCGAGGGCCCCTAAAGGAGAGTCACAGGGTAAAAAGTTAATATGCCTTCCATTCCCCTTTACCTACTACTACCAAACTGTTACTAAACCTGAACACCTCAATATTAATATCTTCTCAGAAAAATAACAATATATATATTTTTATTTGTTGAATTCATTTTGGAGAAGAAGGTAGAAGTAAAAGATAGGATGGTTTGAGGTGTAAGGCTGTATTCTCATATGAAATTAAATGAAATAGATGCTTGTTAGGGGATTTTCTTTTTCTTATCATTTTACCTCATTTGAACAAAATTTCACCGTTGTGCTTCCTTTTTCTTATTTTCTTCTCCCAGCTCTTATTTTCTTCCTTCTCTGCTTTACTGTCCTGTTCAGATGTCCAAGATTTGGGATGAAAAAAGTTAAGAATGATCTGGGGCAGTGAGATGAAAAATTGGAGAAGCATACCCTTTTACTCTACAGTTTGAGAGTAGCTGTAAATGTTAAATAAAGTTTTAAATAATAAAAAGAAAATGAAAGAAGAAATCTAAGACCAATAACTTTGCTAGAAATAAATCACAGATACAATAAATGGGACTCTAAAATTAAAGGGAATTGTCAGAAAATTCTTTTTTTTTTTTTTTGACATGTATGATTAGTAGGACCATTGTATAAATTCACTGATTCTTTTGGAAAAAAAAAAAATGAAAGCCATTTAAAAGGTGTAGGGCCTTATCTTCTAATACAAAGAACTACTCAGGTCTTTCCATAATAAAATGATGACATTTCACCCATTTTCTCTGTCCTTTCATTTTTTTCAAAGCAGCTGGAAGAACAAAAATTAAAATTAAAGCAAAAAGGTTTTCTATAGGCTTGTCAGGTGAAATTTCATTGAAGGAGGCAGTTAGCTACGTACATTTCCATTACAAGGAGTGTGTCAAATGTCAGGAAAACTTTTGAATCCTAAAACAAAAGTACAAGTTTTTTCACATAAGTTGCCCTGACTTGTATAAAGTCATTCAAGCAAAATATAATAATTCTAATTTACTTAATTTAGTTGAAAAACTGAAAAACTTCCAGGCAGGTTACCTGCCTATTTGTTCCCTTTTAGAAAACAATTCTCAAATTTGGTAGTGAATTAAAATCAGACCAGCAGTTGGGAGGAGCTTCTCGTGTGCCCCTGCCCTAGTGGGTTCCATGACACAAAGTTCTTTGGAAGGGAAACTAAAAGCAAAATTTGACTTGCCTTTCCAAAGGTACATTGTATGGGAAGAAAACCCTTCTATGTCTCTTATAATTAACCCAGCACACTAAATGTTTTATTATTGCAATTTTGCCTAAAGCAAACAACTGAGAAAAATAAATTTTACTAAAAGGTAAGGAATTTAAATATAAGGAATGTTAATTTTCTTTTTGCATTCCAAATCCAGCTCAAAAGTGGACCCTAGATACCTATTAAAGATATATCTTTTTTTGTTATTTTTTATTATTAAATACACTTTATTTTTCAGAGCAGTTTAAGGTTCACAGAAAGATTGAGTAGAAAGTGTAGAGAGTACCCATATACCCCATATCCCCATATGCGCACAGCCTCCCTCACTATCAACATCCTACGCCAGAGTGGTAGGCTTGTTACAATTGACAAACTTACACTGACACATCATTATCACTCCAAGTCCATAGTTTTCATTAGGATTCACTCTTGGTGTTGTACATTCTATGACAAATGTATAATGACATGCCTCCACCATTGTGGTATTATACAGAATAGTGTCACTGCCCTAAAATTTCCCTGTACTCCACCTACTCATCCCTCCCTCCAATCCCTGGCAGCCACCAATCTTTTACTGTCTCCATAGTTTTGCCTTTTCCAGAATGTCATATAGTTGGACTCATATGGTATATAGTCTTTTCAGATTGGCTTCTTTCACTTAGTAATATGCATTTAAGGTTCTTCCACATCTTTTCATGGCTTGATAGCTCATTTCTTTTTAATGCTGAATAATATTCCATTGTCTGGATGTACCACAATTTATTTGTTCACCTACTGAAGGACATCTCAGTTGATTCCGTGTTTTGGCAGCTATGAATAAAGCTGCTAATAACATCTATGCGTTTTATGTAGACAAGTTTTTGACTCATTTGGTAAATACCAAGGAGTGTGACGGATGGATCTTATGGCACGGTTATGTTTACTTTTGTAAGAGGTGGCCAAACTGTCTTCTAAAGCAGTTGTACCATTTTGCATTCCCTCCAACCATGAATGAGAATTCCTGTTGCTCCATATCCTCTCCAGCATTTGGTGGTGCCAGAGTTTTGGATTTGGGACATTTTAGTAAGTGTGTCATGGTTGTTTTGATTTGCAACCTCTAAGGTTATATGTGGAGCATCTTTACATATATTCATTTGCTATCTGTATATCTTCTTTGATGAGGTGTGTGTACAGATATTTTGCCCATTTTTAAATTGGATTGTTTATTTTCTTATCGTTGATCTCTTTGTATATTTTGGATAACAGTCCTTTATCAGGTATATCTTTTGCAAATATTTCATTCCCAAACAGTTATTTTCTTTTTAACAAGAATGGTGGAATGGAATTAGTATCAAAATCACTTAAGAGAGCTGTGGCATCTGGGTGGCTCAGTCGGTCAAGTGTCTGCTTCTTGGTTTTGGCTCAGATCATGATCTCGTGTGTTGTGAGATGGAGCCCTGTGTCCGGCTCTGTGCTAAGTGGGGAGTCAGCTTGAAGATTCTATCCCTCTGCCCCTTACCACACTCATGCTTTCTCTTTCTCTCTCTCTAAATGAGTAAGTAAATCTTTAAAAAAATCACTTATAGAGCTCTAACTATATGTAGAGCTTTAACCATGTATAGAACTATTTTTTCATCCTGTTTTAATGAATTTTATTTTTCTTGTATTTAAAGATATATCTTTTTTTAAGAACACACTTTTTTATATCTGACCAATGATAATGAAAAATAAAGGTTAAAGGGCTGTTTCAATCTTTGTAGTTTTTAGTACTCAATATTTAAAATTCTTTTAATTACCTTCTATTAATATGATGTGAGTCTAATATATATATAGAACACAGTTGTTTCGCTACTGGCATTTAATGAAAAAGAGCAAGAAAAAATGTAGCAATGGCACATACAGGTATGGTATATGGGTATGTGTCCTTTTATCACTCTACATTCGCTTCAAATATTTATACTCACAAAACTATTTCTTGGCGTCCTGTAAACTCTTTCTCTCAATCCATCCGGTTCTGACTTAATCATTCATGGAGTGGATGCTGCCACACGTTGTGAAACTCCATGTTTCCTCCCTTCCTCAGAAATAATGTTATTATTTCCCTCTCACAGGCCAGCTTAATGAAGCTGGCTTACATACATCTTTCAGGAATAGAGCATAGGTGGAATCTTGTAAATCTGAAGTAAGATCAGTTGGTAACTCCCTCTCTCCTTCATGGAGGTTCTGTTCTTTATGTATTTCTAAATACAAAGAGAAATATTCAGTGATCATGGCAACCTAAAGAATGTTGGTGATGTCTTTTCAGGCTTATCTTTAGTGATTTTCTTTATTTCCCTGCTTTCTCTCCTCAGATCTATCGAAAAATGAAGCATGACATTGTTGTTCATAGTCTACTTGAGATCCTTTCTCCTTTTTTTATTCATAAAACTTCCTGCTTTGGTTTTTTCCTCATATTTATCCGGCTGTTCCTTCACACTTTCCTGCTTGACTCATTTCCTGGAACTACACCTTAATGGGCAGTGCAGTTTTCTTAGGAGTCTACACAGGATCCCTTCTCATTTTCAGTCTTCTGGACAATGTAAATGAGCTAAAAAATGCAGGTGACTAGTTATCTTCCCAGACTGTATTCATCCCACAAGCTCCAAAATTGTAACTGAATATTCTGCTAGACGTGTCTGCTTAGAAGTCACTTAGGCACTTCCAAATTTTTAAAAATGAAATCAAATCTTTATGTACAAAACTTACCTCTCACCAGAGGTTTAGACTACTGTGTTTTATACAAAGCCTGTGTTCTCTTTTTCCAGGCACATACCTAGACTGTATTTTCCCATTGGGTGTAGCCACATGTCTGTGCAATAACTAAATAAATATTATTAAAAGTGATGGTAGGGATGCCTGGGTGGCTCAGTTGGTTAATCTCAGGGTTGTGAGTTCAAGCCAGGAGTCAGGCTACACGCCCAGCAAGGAGTCTGCTTTTCTCTCTCTCTCTCTCTTTCTCTCTCTCTCTCTTCTCTCTCCCTCTTTTTCTCTCTCTTGATCTCCCTCCCTCCCTCTTTCNNNNCCCCTGCTCATGCTTTCTCTCAAATAAATAAATAAATCTTTAAAAAAAAAAAGTGATGGGAGCTATGATCTGTACCATCCACATAAACCCCTCCCCATGAGTAATCTTTTATTCCCTCTGTTTACCTTTCTGCTAGTCAATTGGAGAGGACCCACAAGCATCTAGGTGGCTGAACTTGAAATTCTTTTTTGTTTTTTAAAGATTTATTTATTTGAGAGAGAGAGCATGTGAGCAGGGGGAGGGGCAGAGAGAGGGGGAGATAAGCAGACTCCCCACAGAGTTGGGGCCCTGATGCTGGGCCCAATGCAGGGCTGGATCCCTGGACCTGAGACCATGACCTGAGCTGAAACCAAGAGTTAGATACTTAACCTATTGAGCCACCCAGGCATCCTTGAACTTGAAATTCTAAATGGCCGCAGGGAATTCTTCTCAACTAGGAAAACTCACATTGAACTGTGGTATAGAAATAACATATGCATTGTGTTTAGCCACTGAGAAATCAACATTTATCTATTACATTAGTGTTATTTACATTACATCAAGGCTCTTACTTTCCCTGAAAATAAATTCCATGTGCTCAAGCGTATACTATAAAGCCCTTTGCTATCTAGTCCCTGATTACTTTTTCCATCTCAGTTTTTGCCTCCTGAAAACCTACTCCCTAAACAGAATATATAACCCCTCTTAATCTTGCATGTGTCCGTAGTGCCTTTAGGATGGAACCAAGATGTCATTTCCTCGAGTTTTCAGACCCCTTGCAAATCTAGGCCAAATGGCCTTTAGGGGGGGTCTTATAAATGGGGCATATACTCCTGTCTTAGTCTCATAGCTGCATTAATCTCCCATTAGTCTATACGTTGCTTGAAAACAAGAGCTACATTTCCCATTATTAAATATCTAATACTTTGCATAATACCTGGGATAAAGCTGATATATAGTGTGTGCTTGTTGAAAAAAATAATTAAGTTAGAATATACAATTATAGGTGGACAAATATAATTAAATGATTAAATAAAACTCAAAATGTGATGAGTCAGACACTAGGATCTGCTTACAGTTGTAGTATAATGTAATATAATGTAGTATAGCTCCTATACTGGAGTTCCAGTCTTGACTCTAATACTTGCCAGGAATGTTACAATAGTCTAAGCCATAGTTTCTTCCTAGTAAAGCAGAGCTGGTATTACCAAATTCATTGCCTGCTTGAAGATCAAATATTAAGATATAACTATGTGTGGTAGATGATTAATTGAAGGTAGCTATCACCACTATTAACCTATACTTGGTCACTAAAACTTAGGTGATCTGATACAGACAAATGAGATATAGAAGTTATATATATATATATAATACTTATATATATATATATATATATGTAAAAGAACTAGAGTACAAGGTAAGGATCTCATTTTATCTGTTATTAAGTATGCAAAAACAACATCGGATGTGAAAAATAAGTATAACCCTTAAACTTTTGAGGTCCCAATTTTATTATTAATAATATTTAATAACAAGTATTAAGTACTTATTGGATATACTATGTATCAGTCACTGTGTTAGGTTTTGGGGGCAATGTGGTGCATAAGATAGACAAATTCCTGACAGTAAAGGTCTGAGACACTGATAGGGGATAGAGACAAGTAAACATAATGTATTGTCATAAGTGCCACGGAGAGCAAGCACAGGAAATCATATGGAAGGGACCTCTTCACCTATACTTGAGATATTATTTTCAAGAAGGAAGGACATATAAGGTGAGACATTGAGAATTAGTAACCTGATATTATGCAATAACCAATATCATGGTCCTGAATGATATTGGATGGTAACCAGAAGGCCATTCCAGTTATAAAGTGCATCATGAGGAAACACAGAAAAGAGACATGATAAAGATGACACAAATAGATAAATCTGGAGAGCAGCAGTCATGCTAGGCTAGTGTGGAGACAAGCCTGCAGAAGTAGGCAGGAACCTGGTGACAAGAGCTTGTGAGCCATTTTATGAATCGTATGAAAATATTTGATGCTTCAAACAGAAGGTGACACATTCAGATGCGTGTTCTTAAAAAAATCATCCTGCGAAGAACAGGTTGGATTCAGGTAACCTTGGGCAGCAAGGCCAGTCAGGAAGCACCTGCAGGAATAATTAGGAGAGAGACAGTGGTGGCCTAAGTTTAAGTAATAATTTTGGGAACAGAGAGGTACTATTAAAGTATAATTCTTAAAATGTTACAACATGACTTTCATACTAATGAAGAAGGAACTTGGGAAACATTTTTATTCATTTAATTGATGGAGAAGAATTAAGGTGATAAAGCAAGCACAAAAAAACCCCACAGTAGCACACACACACACAAAAAAACCATTTTGAGGAACTGGCTATTTATGGACATTATTTTAAAAAGAGGAATGCAAAAATCAGATTCAGGTGAGATGCAAGACCAGTTAATGTCTGACAGGGTGGAAAAACCACAACTTTTGTCATCCCTTTTTTTCCCAGACAGCTATCTTCAAGTTACACAGTTTCATTGTGTCTAGGCTTCAAATGCAGGCACTTTCTCCTAGATAATTGGTTAAGCTCGTTAAAAAATGCCCCCTACATGACATTGAAAGTTCATGTCATTCTTTTGTCCAAGTTTTGGATATATTTTCTATAGTACACAAATATTTTAGATACTCTTTAGGAATACTGTGGATGGAAATTGGTAATTAATTGGATGTTAGGGTCAGAGAGCTAGAGATTAAAAATATTATGCAGGCTTCAATGCTGAACCACTAATTGGATGGATGAAAGTCCTTCATTCACACAGAGAACAAAGAAGGTGGAATAAGTATATTTGGGAAGAAGGATGTACTGGTTTGGGAAGGGAGAGAGGAATAAGAAAGAAAAAGTTAAAAAAAATAAATAAATAAAGCTTCCTTCTATTGCCAGAACAGAAGACAGTTTGCAGTCAATAGAGACGTTAAAATAAATGGGGGATGTAGAAGCTATGGGTGCACAAAAACCTTTCAGGGCACCTGGTGGTGACACGTTAAGAGAGGAGAGAGAGAAAGCAGTGGTTTGAAGAAGGTATTCACTGGCTGGGGCACATGGGTGTGAGCATGTGACAATGGGAGAGATCAGAGTCATTTAATACACAATGGAAAGAAGCCATGAGAAGCAGGATAGATGGTAGATACAACAAGGAGAGGGTGTGATCTACATGAAGATAGAAGAAGATAAATCTGAACCACCAGGGGAGAGAGTATCCTTAACTAACAAAAGGACACACCACAGTAAGGGGCACAGAAGATAAAGGGAAAACATACATGTGAATGATGGCAGCTTTTATTACAAATGGCTTCTTCACTCTGAAAAATTAAAAGTGATGTCGTTTGCTGAGAATGAGGACATTGGTGATGACAAGTAGAGAACAGGTATAGTGAACATATGATTTCTGTGTATCACTGATAGACCATTTCATTTCTAAAAAGAAAAATAGAATTGTTCTCATCTATTTTTTTTTTTTTAATTTTAAGAAACTAAAGAAATTGTTCTTTGTGCTAGGGTTGCTCTCTAAATGTCTCTCTCTGTAATTCTCCAAAAATTATTCCACTAAAGGGGCGCCTGGGTGGCTCAGTCAGTTGAGGATCTGGATCTTGATTTAGGCTTGGTCATGATCTTGGGGTCGTGAGATTGAGCCCCATATCAGGCTCCATGCTCAGCCCAAAGTCTACTTGAGATTTCTACCTCTGCCTCTCCCCTCACCTGCGTTCTCTCTTCCCCCCTAAAATAAATAAATAAAATATTTTTTAAAAATTATTCCAGGGTCACCTGAGAGGCTCCATTGGTTAAGTGTCTGGCTTTGGCTCAGGTCATGATCCCAGAGTCCGGGTATCAAGCCCCACTTTGGGCTCCTTGCTCAGCAGGGAGCCTGCTTCTCCCTCTCCCTCCTCCTGCCACTCCCCTGCTTGTGTTCTCTCTCTCTCTATCAAATAAATAAGATCTTTAAAAGAAATTTGTTCCACAAAAATTCCAGTAATAGTTCATTTCTTATTTTTTGTTTTTGTTTTTTTATCTTTATGCGCATTCCTTCCCTCACACAATATGATTCAGGTGGTTTTGCCACTTAGAGAACCCTGCCCACTGGTCATGTGAGTGAAAAATTGCAGTTTAGAGATGAGCAATATGATGGCAGCATTTTATAAGAATGGCTCATAATATCCTGATACTAAGATCTTTTATAAGAATGGCTCATAATATCCTGATACTAAGATCTTAAAACTGTCCTAGTTCTTACACTTTTTTTTTTTTAAAGATTTTATTTATTTATTTGACAGAGAGACAGCCAGTGAGAAAGGGAACACAGCAGGGGAGTGGGAGAGGAAGAAGCAGGCTCCCAGCGGAGGAGCCTGATATGGGACTCGATCCCGCAACACCGGGATCACGCCCTGAGCCGAAGGCAGACGCTTAACGACTGCGCTACCCAGGCGCCCCTAGTTCTTACACTTCTAATAGCCTAGTGGTTTTCCTTAATTCAGTGATTTATCTCATTTTTAAAATTTATTTGTTTAGTGTGGTTTTGGTTGTGTAATTTAGAATGAGACCATTTCTTTGCTTATACTCAAGTAACTGTAATGATGATAAAAATATGCACCTTAAAGTGGGTTGTTGTAAGTGACAGTTGTTAAAATATGAAATGGGCAGGGGTTGGATCTAGTGATTGCTAATGAGGATTCACCTGATCTCCACAACTGATACAGAATTTGACATATTTTGATATTTACTATTGAAACAGCTCAAAGTTGTTTTGTTTCTTAGAAATCAAGTTTATAGATTTAACACAGACATGACTTTAGGATGCTTACCAGAAAGTCAGAATGTTGGTTAGGTGTAGGCCATTTTTTTTTTTTTTGTGAATTACAATATAACCCCATATTATTTGCTTTCCAAAAAGTTTAACTTAATTAGAAATAGAATAATATATAGCTTTGTTGAAGGAAGTCTTTCTATCCATGGCTAGCAATACAAAATAGAAGAGGCCAGATAATCAGGATCTTAAATTAAAAATTCTCAATCCAAAGCTCCATGTTAAATTAGTAAGTGAAACAAAGAAACCATAAGAGGGGAAAAAAACAAACAAACAAACAAACAAACAAACAAAAAACCCTAAGACCAGGGAAGAGGCAAAGGGAAGAAGCAAGATCCCAGTGTGCTTCCCAATATTCACAATTTTTTTTTAAAATTTACAACTATTGACTGATGGTGAAAATAATTATCCTCTTTGTAAAATACCATCTGCTTGGACACTAACTTTAGGGGAAGAGGTAGTTTACCTTTTGATTTACAACACTGTTGGTTGACATTTACAATAGTCTTGATCTCCCAGATGCTGAGAGGGACACAAATCTAATAGAACATGAGGACTGACCTCAAAGTTTTATATATAATCTATTAGAATAGAAGTTTGGAAGGAAAAAACAGGTCAAAAAATATAGAATACACATAATAATGCAAGGTTGCATAACATACCTGTGCCGCTAAAACAAATGCAAAGAACTCTGCTATCTGAACTCCATCCTTACATAAAGAGAGGGAAGACTATATAGACGGGCTGACATTTTATAGAGATCCTAAGTTCGGCTACAATTTCCTGCATTGGTATCAGAGTAGAATTTTAAGTATTTAACAATCGTCACACTGCCCTCAGCCAATAAGGACAAAGGATAGATGAATATACCTGTGATATTCTCCTTCAGGCAGAAATACTACAATTGTCATAGTTAATTCATTCAGCATTATAAAGTGGTGAAAAGTCTCTGTATTCTGTAAAGCAAGACAATGTAGAATGCAGTATTGATTGTTCTTAACTTATCTAGAAATAAAAGTTTTGTCACTTAGGTTTATAAGGGTATCAGAATTAGCATGTACAGTATTCATATCTTTTTAACTGTATGATTTGTGGTGGTAAAATCGGAGAGTTTTTCTTTATTTTCTACTACCCATCATTTTCTCTATTATTATTATTATTATTTGCATGATAATTGTTACCATACATAGCAGCAACACACATTTTTTAAGCACTTATGTTTTAATTATCCTGCTTTCCTTGAAGAGCACACAAGTATGAAGTAGTTCCTGTTCTCAGTGGGTTTTAAGTTATGATCTAAATTAAAGATACGTAAAGTTGACTTTTACAAGGTCACCAGGTACACATCTTTTTCTCCTCAATGCCTAGCAAGGTATCTGAGATATACAAGAGGAGATCAAAAATATGTGTTGAATTATGGAAATAATTCCATCCAGATAACAGAATATCACTCAGGACTAGAAAGAAAGGAGCTATCAAGCTATGAAAAGAAATGGAGGATTTGTAAATTCATTTACTGAGAGAAAGAAGCCAATCCAGAAAGGCCACATACTCTATCATTCCAAATATGTGGCAAAGGCACAACTGGAGACACTAAAAAGATTATTGGTTAATAGTGGGTGGGAGATGGAGAAGGATGATTGGGTGGGGCACAGATGATTTTTAGGGTGGTGAAAATACTCTGTATGATATTATAATGATGGATTACACATTTGTCCCAATCCACAGATGTATAACACCAGGAGTGAATCCCCATGTAATCTCTGGACTTGGAGTGATTACCATGTGTCAGTGTAGGTTCATGGTTGTAATGCATGTACCCCTCTGGTGGGAGAGGATGATAATGGGGGATGCCAGCATGTGCAGGGGCAGAGACTCAATGAAGTATCTCTGTACCTTCCTTTCAATTTTGCAAGGAACCTAAAAATGCTCTAAAAATTAGGTCTTTTTTAAGTCACAAATATTTAGGAAATATTTAGTAAATAAGGCTCAAAAATCTTTTGGAATGAATGAATCAATAGATGAGTGAATGACTGAAGGAAGGATTCACTTCAAGCTATGTTGTCAAAGACCTTGACAGTCTGTTCACGGAGTTTATTTGATAGAAATTCTATATGTGGAAGCAAATAAAGAAGCAAATCAATTGCTATAAAAAGGAAAATTAACTTGACAGCAATGTAGACAATGGAATAGAGGAGAGTAGGTTTGGAAGCAGATAATCCAAGTTAGAAGACTTCTGCAATTATCCGTGAATTGTTGTGTTTTCTCTTGCCACATAAAGTTGATTGGCATGATAATTTAGGTATCTTTGCTGACAGCAGGTTCAGTCAGTAAGATGAAGCTCCCATGACTTTTCAGTTAAAATATTTGAGAGAAATTAATATAATCTATGGCTTATCATCATATAAAGGGTATTGTATGTAAGTAAAATTCTGGAATACTAGTAATTCTAGTATGAAGTATGCAGGGATGTTAATTTCAAAGTATATATTTGCATAATGTTTGTTCAATTATGTTTTTTTGAACTTTAGGATATTAAAGTAAACCGTTGTTTAAACACAATTTTGTCCTAGCTTCGGTGAACACAAAGATAATGGCAGAGTAATTTGACAAATAGATTGGAGTTATAAAGCAATCTAAAACCATTTTTAAGAATTGGATGAGCCAAGTGTAATTGATTCTTGTATGTGAGCAGCGTTTTGAAGAGGAACCCACCAGCAATCAAACACTCTGTTCTTTTCTAAATTAACCTTAATGAGAACGGAAAAATCATAATTTGCTTAGTGGAAAAACACTGGAATAGAAATTAGTTCACATGAGAGTATAGTGCTTTCTGTCTTTGATTTGTTCTGAGGGAACTTACTCAAGACACTTAATAGCTAGTCTGTAATTGAATGTGTGGGGTGTGTGTGTGAGAGAGAGTGAGAGAGAGAGTGTTTTACATGTATTCTCATAAAATTATCACGATGGGAAGTTTACGTATGTCATACTTGGTTTTCTTAGTGATTTTTAGTCAACCATTTAAGCTAATTCGGTTGAAAAACATCGTTACATAGAATTAAAATATCTCTTTTCTTTATTGCAGAAATATGCTTTCCCCCTTCTCACTCTCCAAATCTGACTCTTTCCTATCAAGCATACTTAGAAATCATGTGTACCTACAGATTACATTGTGAAATTTAGAATGTGAAAATGATTAGAATTAGAAAGTACCATTTGCTGAGCAAACATGTACAGAGCACTAATTCAATATTTCAGGGAAATTTTTTAAAAGAGAAGAAAATTCAAGTCAAGAGGCTTTTTGCTGTCCTTTCATATGATTTTTGACAAGTGAGAGTAGAATCATCTCCTGCCAACAGGACATGGACTTTATCCAGTGGTGTTTAGACCGGCTTGTATCAATTTGGGACAGTTGATTGTTCCCATCAATCCTCAGCCCCACATGATGTTTTCAGTAATCTGAAATCAGCTGCAGTAGGAGTATTTTCATTAAAGGAATCAGCAAACACTGCCCATCAGCGCTTCCTCCCACCCCCATGTTGTTTTTCAGTCCTTACCAGCACATCACTGATGTTCTTTTGGTTTTAATAACAATCATCCAACCAACCGTCTTATCCAAGCTCCACTAAGATTCATGAATGAATTGAAGATTGTACATTGTGGCTATCACAGGGGTTTCCTCATGAGCACAGTAAGCTATGTTGGTGGCCTCCAAGCTTTTCAAACATGCCTTCTCCCTAATATATGTGTATTTCTTTAATTATAATTTGGTGAATATATATATGCACTGCTCTATTAATTATTTATAGCAGTCAAAAGAGTAAAAACAAGGATGTGTAAAAATATGTCAAAATATAACAAGTAACATTTGGAACGAATAAGTATTTTTTTTTAAAGATTTTATTTATTTATTCGACAGAGATAGAGACAGCCAGCGAGAAAGGGAACACAAGCAGGGGGAATGGGAGAGGAAGAAACAGGCTCATAGTGGAGGAGCCTGATGTGGGGCTCGATCCCAGAACTCCAGGATCACGCCCTGAGCCGAAGGCAGACGCTTAACCGCTGTGCCACCTAGGCGCCCCCGAATAAGTATTTTTGTGTATTAACTTTCTAAAATCTTTAGGCCTTTACTACAGTTGTTGATACAAAATCAACAAAACTTTTAGAAATTTTTTTAAAAGATAAAAGTTTTATTTGAGCCCAGTGAGGACAGCTGCCCATGATACACAGTCTTCACAAAGAAGAGAGTGTTCTGAAAGGAAAAGGGTGCTCTGGAAAAAGAACAGTGTTATATATGGTTTTTGTTTGTTTAGGGAGTGTGTGTGTGTGTGTGTGTGTGTGTGTGTGTGTTTACATCAAGAGTTACAAATCATCATGACAAAGGACATTTCAGAAAATTGCAAACTTTATTTTATGCTTTTAGTATGTACATACCTTCAGAGGTATGGGAACAGAAATTAGGGAGATTTTTACTCTTTAGTTTGAAATGTTTCTTTTAGGTTATTTGCTAACGAGCAGATGTACAATGTGTGCTCAGGACAGAAATAGAGCCCATGCTTTGAAGTTTGGTGAAGTGGTTCTACCCTTAAAAGTGTAGCTTCCCAGGGAGCTCACCAGCAGGGCCCACAAACACTAAAAGTTGAAAATTTCCTTTATCACAGTGCTATAGATAATTTAATATTTTACACAGCAGTGTGCTTGTATTTGCTCTTTTATTTCTGAATATTCATGTTCAGCACATTGGAAAAGTAATTTGAAGCTTTGTTTTTAAGTTTACTTTATTTTCATACTTGGTGGTATTAGCTGTGATATCTGAAAATGATATATCACAAAGATATATACATAAATATATACAAATAGAAGAATAGTATTGGATAAAATTAAAAGTATTACTTTTAAAAGTATACTATATATATAAGGATCTAAAAACTTTTCTTAAAATTTAGAGTTAAATCCGATTTCCTAAAAACATATATGCTCTTATAAATGAATCTGAAAATATGTGTGTTTTATATGAATAAGTGGCTTCAACGTTTATTGAAGATAGTAATTTTGAAATATTTTTAAATAGAATTCATTTCAACTTTACTAAAAGTACAGATTAAACATATTGTTTTAAGTCATACAGATTATGTTAGATAACAAAATCATAAAATGTTGGAAAATACTCAAATATTCGTATTTCTAAAGTGTTTCTTACTAACAGAAATGCCTTTCGTAAAACATTGCTTTCTTACTCATTTTAAAAGCACGACCTTTACATTTTAGGGATGGATCGTATTTATATTTTCTAAAGCATCTACCAAGTAGTATACTACTAAAACACATTTGTCATCAAAAAAGAATCAATATATTTGGACTACTTATATTCATTAAAAAAAGTACCATTCATTTTTATTCAATTATTTTAACTACTTCGCCAAAAGATAATTAACTACTTCGCCAAAAGATAATCTGTGTTAAAAAGATCTTCACAACTATTCTCCATAGACTTATAAACTATAAGTCTACTATACATTTTAAAGATCTCATTTTGTGAAATTAATGACCTGGATGTTGACATGTATAATTTGTGCACCTGATTTCTACCTGTGTAAAGGGACAATAACTTTTCTCTGAAAAATACTGTGAAGAAAATCATGCGTGGTATGATCTTTGTACCTTGAGCCTAGAACATTTAGCTTGTTCTTAAAATATTTTTAAGGTATTATTTATTTTAAAAGACATACATTTTCTAGCTCACTTTTCTTTTAGTAGCTTACCGAAAACACTTCTTGATGTATGAGTTTGTGAAACAAAATCTAGAAAATAAAATGAGACACATTAAAAATATCTGGACTGTCATGTAACTCTACAGTAAACCTCTCAGAGTGCATAATTTTCTTAAAATTTGTTTCTTTAAGTCATCAATAATACATTCTTGTGCCTGTCAAAGGACACTTTTGTATACTGACAGGAGAAAGGATTTTTATTTGTTTCTATTTTGTCTTCTGTGTACTATTCTAGCTAATTTTACTGCTTCAGTAGAGTGAATGTTTCAGCAATGGTATATGGCCTTTATCTTCATTATTAAGAAACATGAAAAAAAACCTCATTATTTTTCTGAAATACTGTCCGTGAGTTTTGTCTTCTCTTTTAGTGTGGTTGTCCAATAAGAAACACTGACTCTGCCTTTTCTTTTAATAGGTAACATGTTCTAAAATATTTATCATTCTTTATTACTTTTTTTTTAGTAGAAAGATTATTAAGTCAATTTTCCATTTTCTGAATATTGGTTAGGACTAGACAACATAATTTATAAAACACCTGGATGCAAAGAGACTGTCTTATAATGCAACTTACAGAAAAGAAAGGGAAGATGCCCTTACACCTCCTCTGCCTGGTGGAAACACAACACTTCCTAAGGATAGCCCACACTCCAAAGAGGCCATGTGACTACCTAAGGAGACTGGTTCTACTCTATATATTAAATATTACTAAGGCCTAAGATCTATCTTATTTTTAGGTTAAAAAAATAATAATAGAAGGCCTTATATGTATCCCCTAGTCCACAATTTATTTTGTGCCTTGGAAACAACTCTTTTATGTAAATGAATGAATTTACTGTTAATTCAATGACTCTCAAATGTACCTAAGGAATACTCTGGGGTGCTTTAAAATGCATACTCTTTTTTTTAAGATGTTATTTATTTATTTTAGAGAGAGAGTGCACAGGGGGAGAAGCAGAGGGAGAGGGACAAGCAGACTGTGCACGGAGCACAGAGCCTGATGAGGGGCTTGATCCCATGACCCAGAGATCATGACCTGAGCTGAAATCAGAAGTCAGATGCTTAACGGACTGAGCCACCCAGACACCCCTAAAATGCATATTCTTAAGTCCTACTCTAGACCTACTAAATCAGAATCATTGGGAGGTGGTGTTAAAACCAGACAGCTAAATTTGGAAAACTCCCCTGTTGATTTTTTTTTTTTATAAATACTCTCTATATTATACAGTGATAGCTATTGATTTAAAATATGGAAAGTTAAATCAATGGAGTAGAGCATATGAGGATGAGGACACATGGCTTGCCTGAGATAGTTGTTTTCCCAATATATATTTGCAATGTGCTATTCTGAGAGGTGTTGTAGGTAGACAATACAAATAGCTCCAAGAAAGCTTTGTGTAAAGTCAGGACCATAGTTTATAGTGCCTAGCTTTGCAGATTCCTTTATAGATGAAAAAAACCCATGAGATACAAAACTGTTAAACAGAATCATTAAGTACTTTTTATTTTTTTAGTGATATGTGGCTGTGTATTTGCCATGGTACATTTCAAATTTAATTTTAAGATATTTATTTTCCCCTCTCTTTTAATGTTATATCCACTAGTAATAGTGAAGTTTTTACAGTCATTTCCTTTTCAGTTGGTTGTGCTAAGAGATAGCAAATTTAATTCAACTTAGATTACTGTAAGGTAATTAGTCTTGGGATATGGGGACTGGGACATTGATCAGTCCTGCAGTACTGATGAGGAAAAATGATTCAGAAGTGATCGTAGCAAAATACTTGTCAACATCAGACCCAGGGCACAGCTTCAGAAAAGAAAACAAGTTAAAGTAAAGGAGCCACTGAGGATAAGAGATAAAGCAAGTTTTTAAGATGAGATTGGATATACTGTAGACGTAATGACATTGAAAGTTAGGCAGATGACAAGATAACGGGGCTCCCCAAAGACCAGGGGAGAGGTCGAAAAGTAAAATGGATTAGGAGTTACTAATAAAGGAGATGACTAATGTTAAAAACAAGAATAAAAATTCATCATGCCATGTTATCACAATTGGCTCGACCTTTAAGGCAGATGTCTGATCTTAAGGAATAAAAATTAAAGACTCTAAATTAGGGCAAAGTAAATTCAACATTTTAAAAGGCTATATTATCATAGATTTAGAAATTAGGCACAATATATTCAGATTCTTTAACTTTCTGAACTAAGCTTTTAACCTGAGTACATTTTCAGTTTTTAATTCTTACCTTCTCTACTTCCAGTAACAAAAGATATGACATATATTTATAACAAATGCGTAGTGACATAAAATAATTGAAATAATGTGCACATCTACATTATAAACAAAATATTCTTAAAAATATTAAGCAGAAGAATTTTGATACAGCTAAAGGAATCAGCCTAGCTTAATATCCAGAACTTTATGAGACTAAGTCACACTTACCTTTTTTTTTTAATGAATACTTATTTCATGCCTCTCAAAATCTCAGCTAGGAAAAGTTGCTATTGGACAATATTCTTGTGTTCTCAGATTCTTGTACTGTGATGTCAAGAAAAATAAAATTCAAGGCAAAAATAATTCAACAGTGTTAAGAATAGTTTATATTATCAACAGAAATATTCTACAATGAAAGTATCAATTCATAAAGTTTAAATGTGGCTTACCATCCAGCTTCTAAATGTATGTCTGGTATCACCTTCCTATATAAAAAAGGAAAGAAATACAAGGAAAATATTACTGATCTTAGACTGATCCCTTAGCAGCGTGATAAATTTGACTTCGTCTTTCTGGTCAGCCCTAAAGATAAGAGCTATAAAGTAGCAATTTAGCTTAATTTTATCTTCCAACTCTTCACAGATTCCAAGTAATGAAAATTCTCAGAAAGTGATGTCCGCTTCTCCTGTTTTATCTCCTATATTCTGTCTAAATCAAGACACTAGTAATTTACTCCTCGACAGTACAAATTGCCCTCTCTTTCAACCCAGACTAGTCATAAAATTATGTTAAGAATTAATTTTAGGTGTAGAATTAGGAATAATGTTAGCATTGACCAAGCTTTCATACATTTATTGGTCAGTCGTTACTCTTCAACAAAATGTCCATTCATTTGCAGCCGTTTGCCTCTTTGCTGTTCTGCTTTTGTTTCCTTTACTTTTGTTTCAGATTCCATTTATAGGAACATTGACATATTGCGGATAAGATCTTTTAACTGTAGCATATGTTGTAAATATTTTCTCCCATTCTGTCACTTGTTATTTTTGTTTGAGACATCTTTTATCTTACAAGTGTATTGAATTTGTCAGCCTTTTATGTATCATTTTATGGTTTTGTTTCAAAAATAATCAGGCTCTTATGTTCTCCAGCATTTAAAATCATTTTAATCTCTTGAGTGGAATACGGATTTTATCGAAATTTCATATCACTCTTTATCTCATTTTATGCTTTTTGCCTTGGATGTTTTTGGTCATATTGCTATTCTGAACAATTATTACACTAGCATGGTGAAAGTGGCCAGTTGTCTATACAAAAGCTCTTTTCTCCTTTTCTGCTCAAGTACATGGCTGACAGCTGCTCTATTAGGGAGTCCCGTTCTATAACCTCACCTGTTTTCTTCTTCCTCAACCACATGCCTACTGAGACTCTTTGTTTACTTGCCTATTTTAGCATATGTAGTATTTTCCCATTGCTGCTGTAACAAAGTACGACAATTAGTGCCTTAAAACAACACAAATGTATTATCTTGCAGTTTCCAAAGCCAAAATGTGAAATAGGGATCACTGGGCTAAAATCAGTTTGTCAGCATGGACTGTATTTTTTTCTGGGGGCTCTGGGAAAATTCTGCTGCATGCCTTTTCCAGCTTCTAGAAACTTTCTTCATTCCCTGACTTATGGAAAGCATCTTCAAAACCAGCCATCTTATCACTTTAACTTCCACTGAAGTAGTCACATCTCTGCATTTTATTTCCTGCTTCTGACTTTCCTGCCTACCTCTTTCACTTATAAGAGCTCTTGTGATTATGTTGGGCCAATCCAGGATAATCTCCCTAGATTAAGATTCTTAATGTAATTATTTCTACAAAATGTCTTTTCCCATTTAAGATAACATATTCAGTTTCCAGGGATTAGGACATGGACATGTTTGGGCATCTATTTTTCTGCCTACAATAGTATGGAACACAATATGTAAATCTTTGAGTTCAAAAACTCTCTTTTCATTTATTGCTAAGTGCACGGTACACAAGCGGTATTTATAATAGTAGTACTTCCACATTTTTTTAAAGTTTTGAATATTTTTAAGCTAAAATGAAAACTCCACAAAGTTATAAGGAGAAAAATTTCATAGAACTATACTTTATAAATAAAAACAAAGAAATCAAGATTTCCTGCCCTTTCCTTACAAGTAACTTTCCATGTAATAAAATGCCCTACAAAAAATTAAAAGACAAATTACAAAGTAGGAGAAAATATTTACAATACATACAATGTAGAAGAGATTTTTTTTTTCTTCAAGAATACATAAAAGATCCCGGGAAACAGGGTCGCTTGGGTGGTTCAGTCGGTTAAGCGTCTGCCTTCAGCTCAGGTCATGATCTCAGGGTCCTGGGATCCAGACCCACATTGGGCTCTTTGCTCAGTGGCAAGTCTGCTTCTCCCTCTCCCTCTCCCTCTGTGGTCTCTGTCACTTTTGCTCTCTCTAAATAAATAAATAAAATCTTAAAAAAAAAAAAAATCGCTGGAAACAATAAGAAGTAATGATGCTCAGTATCAGTTGTGGTCAGGGAGATATACATTAAAATAAAAAGATTTATATAAAAATATCATGTTATCTAGTATGTGGGGAGGCTGCAATATAAGACATTCACACACCCTTGGTAGAAGTAAACTGGGTACAACATTTGGAAGGAATATATCTTCTGGAGATTAAAAATACTTCTACATTTAAATGTTCTAGAGACACAAATGAGGGCGAAGAATCATGTGCAAGCATGTTCCAGAAACATCATTTGAAATAAGCAATATTAATGGAAAATATAGTTGCATTGCAATAAGGAAATGGTTAAGTTCGTCTGGTTATACCCATACAACTTTTCAGAGATGAAAATAGTGAGATACAGCCCTCTCTCTATATTAACACCTCAGAGTTCCCCTTTACCTAGCTGTGTCACCAAAGTAACAGGCCCCCACCTACGTAGGCCATAGGGGATGGTCTCTTTAGCTGTGAAGACACTATGGCTGCGGTCTGCCAGGATGATGCAGGAAACAGGGCTCATAGTGAGGATTACAGAAGAAAGCCGTTGTCCAACGATGTAAAACCTGGGGGAAATCTATTACCTTAGACACTGATCAAATCAATAAGTATTTGTATGATTCTTAGTCAAGAAACTTTTACAATTGTTGATTTAACATAATATTCCTCAACTAACAAATAGGGAATCTAATAAAATACATGAAAATCCAGATGTATAAAGAAGATTTTTGAAGATTTTGAAAAAGTAGCATTTGCTATAAGTGAATATAAAAATCTCAGGTTTCATAGTGCATAGAAGCTATTATTTAATGAAAATGAAATTTAATTTACCGATAAATGTTTAAGAAATATAATTTATCATTATGTGTTTAAGGGTTCGTTTATACCATACAGCAAGAAAGCTGCATTTTAAGAGTCTATTCTCTTCTCCCCCCATTTATGGGGAGCTGGGTGTTGACAAATTCTTCTAATAATTTTTGACTTTAAAGAATAGCAAAGGAGCAGAGTATTAGAAGAAACTTGAGATCTAAATGAATTTGTTTTGTTTTGTCTTTTATTTTGAGACCCAAATGAGTTTTGAGCATTAAAGTCAACCATGCAGTCCACTCTACCCTAAGCCTCCCTTTGCCACTATACTATGTCCGTTCCTTTGCAGTGGGAATCAGTAGTAACTCACATGAGAAAGGCGAGCTGGGTCAGTGCAGTATTTTAGTCTATTGGCCCATGTCTGTATAAAACTGTGTGTGATTTGACTTATTAATATTTTGAAGGATACTTATGACTTGAGATTATAGTTAGGAGGAGGGTTTGCACTGAAGTTCTCTCACTGTCTTATTTATCTTATTATCTTATTTATCTTATTATCTTATTATCTTATTATCTTATTTATCTTATTATCTTATTTATCTTATTTATCTTATTATCTTATTTATCTTATTATCTTATTTATCTCACTGTCTTATTTATCAACCACTAATTGTTTATTATACACGTCATCTCCTATTCTTGACAGACATTTTCTCAGCAGGTCGTCATCCAAGTTATTCAAAAGTCTGAATTTAGAATATTTTTTGAAAACTTTTCCTCAACAAGCTGATTTTTCAGTCTTTTACCTGTTCCATCTGTCTCTTGAGCCCTCCGGAGACATCTTTTCATCTCACTCTCTGTCTTCCCATGCCTAATGGCCAGCCTCTTTGATGAGAGTGTTCATTTTTTCTCTTACTTGTAAATCTCTATTTTTGTAGCATTTGTTGTAGAACTGCAGACATCTCAATCCTCTCTTGTCAGTCTTGCATCTCTCCATCTCATCTCTCTCGCGCTCCCTCTCCCTCCCTCCCTTCTTCCCCTATCTCTCCACAGGGGGAGGAACTTGTTCAATAAATCAGTATTTGCATGTGAGGAATACTCTGTTTTGCGGTGTCACTTATTTCAACAATTTTTATGTTGTTGGTTTTCTTACTTGGCTTTTTATTTGGTGGTGGTTATTTTCATTTTTTCTTAGCATTCTTGTCCTCACTTCCTATTTTTACATTGTAAATTTATTTGATCATTTTTTTCTAGCTTGTACCTCTTAACTGTGTAATACTAGGGCCATACTAAAATTCATTAATATTTGGGAAGATAATTTATTCTCATTTTAAGAAATTTGTTGTTTTTTAAATTTCCCTGCTTCCAACTATGTGCACATCATTGTAAGTCCTAAATAACATTTGTAATATAACTAATAAATGATTCTTCATTGCATTTAAGTAAATATCTTGATGTATATAATCATTATATTTACTGTAAAATACATTTCATAGTTTCTGGAACATTTTCCGTATTAACTCATAACATTACTGTGTGGCTTAGGACATATTATAGAATATATCATTTTTTAATTATTTTATTTTCATGGTGAATATAATCTAAGAAGTTTAATATTCATTAAACCTGTATTTATAATACTCATTAGTAAAGTGAAGCTATTCTTAGATTCTACAATCTCTTTAGGGTCAAGGAGCTCCAGGCACTATGCCAGAACATTCATAGACAGATCTAATTTAATAATGAGAGGAATCCTATAGCATGATCTTAGAGCCTCATTTTTTTTCTTTTCTTTTCTTTTTTTTTTTTTTTTTAGCTTTAGTTTGTAAAAACTGAATCACAGAGAACTTAGTTAAGATACTTCTTCAAAGACCTACCTGTAGAAATGTTAAAGCTCAGATCCGGGCACCCAGAAATTTTCTTTTTGTGATTCCCTTTGATATTGCTCCAATTCACTTACTTTCAATTTCTTATCAGTGAAGCCCTACTATTTACAGTGAAGGTCACAATTCTCTGATCCCTGCATACGTCAATTTTCCACTTATTATTTTCATGCCACCATGATTTCTATCTGTATCCTTGGAGGAAAGCTCAGAAGTAACCTCTACAAGAATCATTGCATTTTCCTCTTTATTTAGTTCAACTTTAACTTCCTTGAGTGTGCACTTAATGTCATCTTTTCTCTTCAGGCTTATATCAGTACCTGCTGTCCTTCCATCTTACCAAAACTTGCACTACTCCATTCTTTTAGGTTTCATATGGTTGATAGATGTTTTTTAGATCAACTTCATTGGGAATTAATTTTTAGAAAATAAAATGCACCCATTTTTAGGGTATAGTGTAATGTACTCTGATAAATACATAAACTGATGTAGCATAACCATCATCACAACCAAGATATTGAATATTTTGACCATTTCTATGAGTTCCAACATGACCCCCTAATATGGATCTGCTTTCTGACACTATACTTGATTTTTTATCTAATATAGTGTTTCTTATAAATTGAACAACAGAGCATGCCCACTTTTGCCTGTGGCTTTCACTGCTCAGCAGTGTTTTTAACAATTCAACCATGTCAAATGTATCAGTAGTTTGCTCTTGTTCATTGTTCAGTAGTAGTCCATTGTATAAATATGCCACACTTTGCTTATCCATTCTCCAGTAAATAGACATAGGCATCATTGCCAATTTTTGGTTATAATTAATAAAGCTATTATAAACTCTCACATGTAAGTCTTTATATGGATTTATGTTTTCATTTTTCTTCAATAAAAATCTAGAAGTAGAATGGCTGTTTCATATGATAGGCATAGGGTTATTTCTAGAAGAGTTTGCCAAACCATTTTCCAAAGTGTTTGTCAAAGTTAATGTCTCTCTTCAGTAATACCTGAGAGTTCCAGTTCCACACCTCACTAACACTTGGTTTTGGTGATCTTTTAAATTTAATGTTTTTCTAGAAACTGTAATACCATTTCATTGTGATTTTTGACATTTCTCTAATAACTAACAATGTCAAACATGGTTCATGTGCTTATTTTACATTTGTATATCTTCTTCTTTTGTAAGTGTCTGTTCAAATTTTTCACCTGTTTGCATCATGTTGTTTGTATTTCTGTTATTTATTTGCAGGAGTAACTTTTTTTAAAGATTTTATTTATTTATTTATTTATTTATTTATTTATTTATTTGGGATGGGGGAGAGAACACAGCAGAGGGAGAAGCAGACTCCCTGCTGAGCAGACAGCCTAATGTGGGGCTTGATCCCATGACCCCAGCCAAAGGCAGATGCTTAACCAACTGAGCCACCCAGGAGCCCCAGTTTGCAGGACTATTTTTTTAATAGAATAAAATACCAGTTCTCAATTGACTGTAATTTTTTGTCAACATTTTTTCAATGAAAAAAAAAGAACAAGAAAGTTAACAATACTTTTTTTTTTCTGTTGTGCTTTTCTCAAATTTTCTCGTATAATTGAAGATAATATCATTTCACTCTACTACCTCAACTAGATTTTTTAAATGATCTGATCTATTAAATAGTCTTAAGTGGGTAGGAGAGGGTTCAAGAATTCCTCAAACTGTTTCGAAACCTTTTTAGCAATTTACTTCATCTCTCTGGAAATTAATTACCTCATTTTAAAACATGAGTCTAACTCTTAGGTTCTTTCGAAGGTTAAATGTGACTGTGGTCTGTACGGGCAAGGGAGCTGGGAGAGATCTTCATTTCCGGCACAGAGGTACTAACTAATGTTAGGTTCCATTTCTTCAGCCATTGCTATTGAAAAGCTTAATTAAAGTAAATAATAAAGCCTAAGTAATATAAAACCATTTTAAATCATAGGTAGAATGACTAAATAAATGAACGTGTGATTCATTATTTTATTTATTTTTATGAGAAATAGTTAATCTCTTAACCATTTCAGTTAGTAGTGTTGGATGAATAATTTTTTAAGATACTAAAAGTTAAAGAAAAATCAAAGCCAATTAAGATTCTAATCATAGTTGATAAGCCATACATGTTCTTTGAATTTTGAACTTTTCTCAGTAAACAAATGAAATCTGTAGAAGCAGATCTTTCATTATATTACCAAAGAATTCGTGTACATAAAGTAACACCATATAATTTTATTTTGAAATGCATTTATATATATTTACCCATGCATTTTAAATTATCTACATGTAATTATATAGTAGTTTATAATCTTAAAGATTGTTGATTTAACAACAACAAAAAAACTCTAGACTCACAGTTTGCAGAGATAAAAACAAGATTATCAGGTTTGAATATAAATTTTGTACTTTTTGACAAAGAATAAAATTTACATTTATTTTCATTTTTATGGAATTTCTATTCCTTGGTGATAAATTGAAAAAAAAATACCCTTAGAAATATTTAAAATTCCACAGAACTAGCACCCCTCAAAATAGAATATATCTATTGAATGTAAAACATAAAACAATAAAACTTTTAGATGAAAACGGAGGAGACAATGTTTGTGACTTGATATTAGAAGCATCATTCTTAGACATACCACCAAAGACATGATCCATAAAAGAAGAAAATGAACTGCACTTCATCAGAATTAATATCTGTTTCTCTGTAATGTACTGTGACACAGATGAAAAACAAGCTACAGACTAAGAGACATTTGCAAACAAGATAGGCCACAAAGAACTTTTATCTAAAATATATAAAGAGCTCTCTAAATTCAGTAGTAATAAAACATACAAATCCAGCAGGGAAATGAGCAAAAGACTTGAAAAGCCTCTTCACAAAAGAGAATATACAGATGGCAAATAAGCACATGAAAAAAATATTCAACAATATAAATCATTAAGGAAAATACAAATTAAAGCTTCCATGACCTACTATTACAGCACCTATTAGAGTGGCTAAAATAAAAATCTCTGACAACCACGTTTGCTGGCGAGGGTGTGAATCAAGTGTCTCCTGTATATATTGTTGGTGGGAAGATTGGATGGTACTACCGCTCGGGAAAATAATGTGTCAGTTTCTTATAATGCTAAGTATATTTACCGTGAGACCTAGTAGTTGCCCTCCTTGATATTTATTCTAGATTTGTAAGCTCATGTTCATCTATAAAATAACTATATATGAATCTTTACAGCAGTTTTATTTGCAATAAGTCCATGTTAAAAACAACCTAAATGTGCTTCAGTGGGTGAATAAACAAACTGTGTTACATCCATTACATGAAATATAATCTTTTAATAACAAGAGATCTGTTGATATCTGGAGCAATTTGGATGAAACTCACAGGCATTATTGTGTGGAATGAAATATGTTGGTGGCAAAGTGTTCTATATTGCATGGCTCCATGTATGTGATGTTCTCAACGTGACAAAAGATCATGATAGAGGACAGATTATTGCTTGCCAGGGGTTTGGGTTGGGAAAGGCTATTATGATTAAGAGATTACCTAAGCAAGCTTGTTAGTGGTAATGGAACAACCTTATTTTGATAATGGTGGTGGTTGCTCAAACTTGCACATGTAATAAATTTTCATAGAACTAAACACTTAAAAAGTACATGCAAAAACTGTTGAAATCTGAATAAGATCTATACTTCTATTCATCGTAGTTGACAGTCACTATCCTAGTTTTAACAATGTTCTGTAGCTATGTTTGTTAGATATTATCTTTGGGGGAAGCTAGGTAAAGGGCACATGAGAACTGTGTCCTACTTTTCGAACTTGTAACTTAAACTAATTTAAGATAAAAGGTTAGGATACAGAGAAAAAACAAGTTTTAGTCCTAGAAGAAGTGCTATCAATTGTGAAAGGAGACTGGCATCATTATTTATGCACAGTCAGTACTACAGGTCACGTTCCAACTCATAATCTGTGCTTGCAGGAGACACATGTGGGATAGTTGTTGATCTCGACATGTTCAAAAGAGGAGGGGGCTGAGCAGGATGATGGTGGTAGCTGAGAAGCAGCAGTCCTAAAGGACTCTGGCAGCAGGCAATAGGAAGGAGGCTCATAGTGTGGAGACTGAAGTTTAGTCAGGATTCCATTCCCCACCAGTAGCCATATGAGGCGAAATGTGTCTTGGTGGGTATCAGGACAAACACTAAAAGATGGATAACAGTGGCATTCCATTTTCTGCAGCTAAGGTCTTAACCATTATATCTGGCGATGCTTAGCCATCACATTTACTACCACCTGGCTTTTAATTTGCCTCTACCTAGGATGAAGACCAGCCTCAAAGTTCGGGTCACAAACCTGGAGGAAGAAACAAGTGACTTAACCCAGTCACATAGCTTGTAAATTAGTTCAGAGTACACCATAGTACTATATAAATAAATGTGTACACTGTATTTTAAATTTATATGTAAATAACACTGTAAAATCATAACAAAATTTTCCCGTCAAGTAATAAGACTCTACAATGTGCATTTTTGTAATCAGTTATTCAGATTACTACTTTTTCATTTTTCATTGCCCACATTTTTGTACATTTGATCTGACATTAGAATAAATGGACTATAGTTTATTTAATCACTTAACCAACATTAATCTAATAATAATCTCTCCACATATAATTCTATTTTATCTGGATGGCATGTTCTTCTTACATGTAATATTATTTTTCTTTTGATATAATGTAGTTAAAGAAAAAGGACCAGCTCATCAATTTTTTAAACATAATTTTACTGTCCCAATTTCTTAAGCCTATTGAATAAAATGTCAAATAACATTATTATACAATTAATATAGTGCACAATGACACTTTTATACAATTAATGTAGTGTACAATAACAACATTTGCTTCAGAATTACAGGATGGCATAGCTTAGTAACTGCAACAATCCTGTGATATCCAACTCAAGTAAACATTTTTCACAGGCTACTCAGCCTCAAACAGACATGGGTAATTTAAAACCAACATATTTTACAAGGAAAATGAGTCTGAGTGGTACTGTTTAGCCATTCAAATTACAAGCCATCAAAAAGATGAATTGAGAATGTAGCTATTAAAGATAAGGAAAGGTAATTGGAAGCAAGAAAGAAACATACATTTCTTTTGAGCTATCAGTGTTAAATCAGTAGAGAAATGATAAATGGTCTCCATTTTGAGGAAGATAATAAGCTTTTCGAAATACCTGAATCAGCATTTTGCAATACCTCCAGCAAAACACCACTTTAAGCATCTTGCCTGTCATGGGTATCACTCTGGTTTCAATATCAGATAGACTATGACTGGCTGTAGCAGAGAGCGATTGGAAATGCATTCTTGCCTCAAAGTTCAGTTGCCTTTGTGTTACTTCATGTAGTCATTGGACTTTGAATACATTTAAATAGCCCTGAATGTAGTTAAAGGAGCATAAGTGACTCAGCTGGCAGTCATGGATGGTTATTATTTTGTTGCATTGTAAATACACAAGCAGTTTTCACTTCTCAGTTTAGTAACACTCTTATTCAACCGTTATTTCTGAAGTATGAGGTTATGGCGCAGAAGTATGGTTTAGCAAAGGCACTGTCCCTAAATTGACGCATGGTTCCTACACTAGAGAAATATTTAAGACATGGTATTCTCAGCTCCAGGATTCTCTAAGCATCCTCTACACTCCCATCATGTTATCCATGATGACTAATACCTTCTACTGAATAGATTTCTATTAAAATTATTTATCTGGCTCCTCTACTTTCCACGAAGATCAAGACTGTCTTTTATCTCTGAATTCCCAGAGCCTAGTTCAGTGCTTGTCTCTATCAGAGTCAGGAATATCAGGCCAGGAATAACTGTTGAGTGAAGAATAGAGGCAGATTTTTGAAAAAGTAGTTTGTGACGTGCCAACTGTACTCGTCATACACCTGCTGGTCTATAAAAGAAGTTACCCAATCTCATTGAGATAAATACAATAATTGGGAGTGTTTTAGAACTTTTATAACTATTTGACAGGGCAATTTTTTGCTGAATCTAATAGTTTAAAAAATTTATCTTAGGGATTCCTTTTTATAATTGTTTCTCTGGTTATTCACTTGTATTATATTTTTTAAAGAATTCATGACAGAAGTATATTTAAGAAAATAAAACTCCTCCTTCACTGCTGGAGTATATGAAAAATGATCTAGATTATTCATAAGCACCATGTCTAATCTACATAAAGGTGCATACACCAGAAAAGTTATATTTATGCTAATTTAAAATACAGTATTACAAAAATCTATGGAGGGTGGATTTAGGAAAAAGGCTTTGAAAAATGACAAACATTAACAATTAACTTCAACATTGTGACACAAAATTGCATCAAATTAAAAAATATATATTAGTTGAGCTGGAAATGCATAGTAGAGCCATTCCCCTCTCTCTGGGCAGACTGAACACATGCCAGCTATTTCTGTTCCTAACACAGGGCTCCAGGTAGTTACTGCTGAGTAACTGGTGTTTGCATAGGAGCTGCAATCTATATGTCATTTGAGACCTGAAAATCCAAGTGGAGGAAAACTTAGAGAATCTCAGTCTTGGGGCTATTGACCTGTGTGTCCAGAAAATTCTTTGTTGTAAGGGTTATCATGTTGATTGTAAAATGTTTAGCATCCAATAGTTGACAGTGGCAATCCTTCCCCACAACCTCAAATTTATAACAATTACAAATGTCTTCAGAAATTGCCAGACTTCTTCTGAGGGCTAAAACCACCCCAGCTGAGAATAATTGACTTATGATACTTTGAGGCATTTGGGACTTCTGGAAAAGAGTGTTGGAACTATATGCTATAATTTGCACTTTTTTTCATTTTTATATTTGAAACACAGCTATTGCAAGAACCTGGCACAGTAGAAAATTCACAGAACTGTAGAAGAATGGACTTGGATTCTAGCCAGTCAGAATTCACTATGTGACTAAGGTTCAACAACCTGAGTTCTTGACCTTACTAGACCATACAGTATGTTAGAGTTCTAAAATTCTGTGTTTTCTGACTTTGTCAAGAACCAGTGTCTTATTTTTAAAACACACACAGTATTTACAACAGTGCATTAAGTTGTCCTTGAACTAATAATATTCTGTGAAGAAATATGTCCTTCTTAAATGGTAGTTTCTTAATTTCTAATAAAGTTTCAGTATAGAAGACCAGAAAAATAACCTAGATGTTGTTGGCTTTATATCATATTATAGTAAATAAGAAGCATGTTTATAGGTTGTAATAAAAAGTTATTATTTACATAGGCATTTAATCTAAATTCTGGTGTCTCTTGGGGCAATTTACTAAAAGATAGCAGCAATAATACTGGTAATATCCTTTTTGGAATAGATATTATGTGGCTCCAGGATTTTATAACCTGACAAATTTCTCAAGAACTCTTCTGGCTTATTCACTAAATTGAATTTACTCAAGATTACAAATAATGCTGAAGATTGGGGTTTCTGGCCCATTTAGTTAGTTGCCTTCTAACCTATCAAAGCAAAACCAAGTGATATTCGTATAATATTTTCTTTACTATTAGCAGAGGATTATTACAATTTCAACTTTTTATCTGAAAAAGTGTTTTAAAAAGTAATGAATGCTCATAAATTATTCTAAGAATTATAAATCTTTAACCATACACTAAGCTTCTCTCTATATCTACTGCTTATACATTTGTACAGGAAGGCTATATAATTTTGATTTGCAATCGGTTGAGCTAAGTTTCCTCTCTTCCATCACAACATTTAGAGCTTGAATTCTGTGAGGAGGGGTTAAACACTCTTACCCTTGTCCACACCACCCATCACTCACGTGCAAGTGCACACACAGACACACAGATGCTTCTAATTGTAACCAAAATTAACAGGATTAGTTTAAGTCACTACCACCATCCCATTGATTCACTGATACATATAGTCTGCATGGTAGTGAAGAGGTGGTCCCTGAGAAGTGCCTCACCAAATAGGCTGAAGCTATCTTCACAGATACAGTATACTCTGCTTCAAGGACTGAGCATCAGAGAGCAGTGATGACTTTATGGAACCTAGATGCTTGTCAATGTAAGGAAATGAGAAAATAGCCAGAGATGTCAGAAAGGAAACAAACTTGCCCAAAACCAATTTTAAATGTTCAGAGACTGGGATTTTTTGATTTGAGCATTCCCTGAGAATCATAACAAATCAACATCCTTTAACTTGTTGCTACCACTCTGTCACAGAGATCTTTGCGACCGTAATCAAGAGCCTGGTGAACTAAGGCCGATAGACTGGTCATGCAGTGACATTTACTGTGGACGCATCTTCTAGTCTCACTTCACAGCACAGTGTCAGATGCCCCTACCTCTTCCACTAGACTTGCAGGAGGAACTTTTGAGGGGGCAAAGTCTATTAAAAGAGCTGTCAGGAGACAGAAACTGTATGGCTTCATTTCAAAAGTAGTTTCGATGTACTTGTCCTTCCCAGCAGGCAGCAGCAGATCTGTGAGGAATTGTGCTGACTCATCCTAAGAGCCCCCGGGTGTTCTGGGGTAAAGAAAGCCACTAATAGACTGGAGTTTGTGTTGGTGAAGTGAGAGTGGTTCAGAGTCATTGTAATTTGTTATTCTGATATAAATAGGACAACATTTTTACCCATTGAGTAACAAGGCTTGGAAACATCAGGTTATAGTGACCCAATCTTTATCAGTTTTACTTGTGGAACTTTGTTTCTCCCTAAATGTAGAGGGAAGTATGATTAATACTGTGTTCCTCTAATCTAGCCTGAATAAAACATACTGAAAAGCTATAGTGTCCTTTAACTTTTAAAATATAAAATCTAAGCTTTTACTAAATATCCTTAAGAATAAAAACACTGATGAGTTGATCATGGTCCTCATGGTAGTCCCGTTGCATAACAATTTTTCTGGGTCATTTTCTTCTTTTGTTTGGCATAAACAGTACTCCTACGGTAGTCCAGAAACTGCTGACTCTAATCACTTTGCTGCTCATCCGACCAATGCTGAGTTAGCATCCAGCAGTACTGTGCTTCTTCACATTAAAGTACAAAAAGGTGCATTGAAATTCTTGTCTCTACATACACTAATATGCCTCATGTTTACCGAGCATCTTAATACTTCCAAACAATTTTACTCAATGCAGGTAATGCAGTCACATTTACTAACTCACTGTGCATTCTGTAATATATTGAAGGGAAGAGAGGACAGTGAGCTCTGTCAGAAAGGAGATGAGGGCGCCTGGGTGGCTCAGCTGTAAAGCGTCTGCCTTCGGCTCAGGTCATGATCCCAGGGTCCTGGAATTGAGCCCCACATCGGGCTCCTTGCTCTGCAGGAAGCCTGCTTCTCCCTCTCACACTCCCCTTGCTTGTGTTCCCTCTCTTGCTGTCTCTCTCTGTCAAATAAATAAATAAAATCTTTTTTTTAATTTATTTTTTCATAATAATATTTTTACTATGTTAGTCACCATACAGTACATCCCTGGTTTCTGATGTAAAGTTCGATGATCCGTTAGTTGCGCATAACACCCAGTGCACCATGCAATACGTGCCCTCCTTACTACCCATCACCAGCCTATCCCATTCCCCCACACACCCCCCGAAGCCCTCAGTTTGTTTCTCAGAGTCCATAGTCTCTCATGCTTCATTCCCCCTTCTGATTACCCCCCCTTTCTTCTCCTACCGTACTTCCTAGTTCTTATGTTCCATAGATGAGAGAAACCATATGATAATTGTCTTTCTCTGCTTGACTTATTTCACTTAGCATTATCTCCTCCAGTGCCGTCCATGTTGCAACAAATGTTGAGAATTCATTCATTCTGATAGCTGATTAATATTCCATTGTATATACGGACCACAACTTCTTAATCCAGTCATCTGTTGAAGGGCATCTCGGCTCCTTCCATGATTTAGCTATTGTGGACATTGCTGCTATGAACATTGGGGTGCATATGGCCCTTCTCTTCACTACATCTGTATCTTTTTTTTTAAATATTTTATTTATTTATTCGACAGAGATAGAGACAGCCAGCGAGAGAGGGAACACAAACAGGGGGAGTGGGAGAGGAAGAAGCAGGCTCGTAGCGGGGAGCCTGATGTGGGGCTTGATCCCATAACGCTGGGATCATGCCCTGAGCCAAAGGCAGGCGCCTAACCGCTGTGCCACCCAGGTGCCCCCACTACATCTGTATCTTTGGGGTAAATACCCAGTAGTGCAATGGCTGAATCATAGGGTAGCTCAATTTTTAACTTTTTAAGGGACCTCCAAACTGTTTTCCGGAGTGGCTGTACCAACTTGCATTCCCACCAACAATGTAGGAGGGATCCCTTTCTCCACATCCTCTCCAGCAATTGTTGTTTCTTGCCTTGTCAATATTTGCCATTCTTATTTTTGACATCCAGATTGCTTAATTTATTGGCATAAAGCTGTTGATAAAAGTTTCTAATAATCCTTCCTATTTCATTGGTGTTGGTTGTGACCTCTCCCTTTACATTCATAATTTTATTAATTTGGGTCCTTTCTCTATTCTTTTGGATAAGTCTTGCCAGTGGTTTGTCAATTTTATTTATTCTTTCAAAGAACCAGCTTCTAGTTCTGTTGATCTGCTCTACTGTGCTCCTGGTTTCTAATTAATTGATCTCTGCTCTAATCTTGATCACCTGCCTCCTCGTGAGTGGATTAGGCCTGTTCTTCTCTCCCAGCTCCAGCTTCTTGAGGTGAGAATATAAAAAACTGCATTTTAGATTTTTCTATTCTTTTGAGTGAGGCTTAGATGGCTATGTATTTTCCCCTTAGGACTGCCTTTGCAGTGTCCCATAGGTTTTGGACCGTTGTATTTTCATTCTCGTTGGTCTCCATAAATTGTTTAAATTGATTTTTGATTTCCTGGTTTTTGAATCATTCTTGAGCAGGATGGTTCTTAGTCTCCAAGTGTTTGAGTTTCTTCCAAATTTTTCCTTGTGGTTGAGTTCCAATTTCAAAGCATTGTGGTCTGAGGATATACAGGGAATAATTTCAGTCTTTTGGTATCGGTTGAGACCTGTTTTGTGACCCAGAACATGGTCTATTCTTGAGAATGTTCCATGGGCATTAGAATAGAATGAGTATTCTTTGGTTCTGGTGTATAGTGTTCTATATATATCTATGAGGTCCGACTCGTCGAGAATGGCCTTCAAAGCTCTTGTTTCTTTGTTGATTTTATGCTTAGGTGATCTATCTATTGCTGATAGTGGAGTGTTGAGGTTCCCTACTATTAACGTATTTTTACCTATATGTCTCTTTATTCTGGTTAAAAGTTGGCTTGTGTATCTTGCTGCTCCCCTATTGGGAGCATATATATTTATAATTGTCATATCCACTTGTTGGATACATCCTTTAAAAATAATATAGTGCCCTTCTGTTTCTCTAACTATAGTCTTTAGTTTAAAATCCAATCTGTCTGATATGAGAATTGCTACCCCAGCTTTCTTTTGAGGTTCATTGGTGTGAAAGATGGTATTCCATCCCTTTACATTCAGTCTGGATGTATCTTTAGGTTCAAAATGAGTCTCTTGTAGACAGCAAATGAATGGGTCATGTCTTTTTATCCAATCTGCAATCCTGTGGCATATTATGGGAGCATTTAGGCCATTTACATTGAGACTGATTATTGAGAGATAGGATTTTAATGATGCCATGTTGCCTGTAAAGTCTTTGTTTCTATAGATTGTGACTTTCTGTTCTGTAACACTCTTGGGGCCTTTTTACTTTTAAAGAACCCCCCCTTAATATCTCCTGTAGGGCTGGTTTCGTGGTTACAAATTTGGTCAATGACTGGCGATTTTGGAAGGTATTTATCTCTCCATCAATTCTAAATGAGAGCCTTGCTGGATACAGGATCCTTGGCTGCATGTTTTTCTCTGAAAGAGCTTTAAAAATGCCCCCCCCCCAACCCTTTCTCTCATTCCAGGTCTGTGTAGACAGGTCTGACATAATTCTGATACCTTTGCCTTGGTACGTGAGAAATTTCTTTGCTCTGGCCACTTTCAATACTGTATCCTTGGATCTAATATTTGTGAATTGCACTATGATGTGACGTGGCATAGGTTTGTTGTGGTTGAGCTTGGGAGGGGTCCTCTCTGCCTCTGGGACATGAGTGCTTGTTTCCCTTGCTAGATTGGGGAAGTTTTCAGCTACAATTTGTTCAAATATCTCTTCTAGACCTCTGTTTTTCTCCACCCCCTCGGGGATGCCGATGATTCGACGTTGGAACGTTTCATTGAGTCAGTAATCTCCCGAAACCTACATTCTTGAGAATGGATTTTTTTGAGCCCAGATTCTATTTTAGCTTTTTCTTCTACTAATCCATCCTCCAATTCGCTGATACGTTCTTCTGCCTCATTCACCCTGGCCGTCAGAGCCTCTATTTTTGACTGCATTTGGCTCATAGAATTTTTCATTTCTGCCAGATTCGCTCTCATTTCTGCCCTTAGAGATTCTATGTTCTCGTTAATATATTCGTTAATATGTTTTTCAAGTCTACACATCATCTTGACCATTGTTACTCTGAACTCCATTTCTGATAATTTGGTTATATCCATATCCATTAGTTCTGTGGCATAGGCCACAGACTCATTGTCTTTTCTTTGCTGGGGGGGATTTCTCCTTCTCGTCATTCTGATGAGGAGAGTTTGCTGGATTGTCCAGAGCCCAAATTATTGACCGGGACCCAGGCCGTGCGCCCTTGTTTTATAGGGATCTTAGGGATGTGGGTCTCGTGATTTTTCAGCCTGGCTTCTGGGGGAGGAGCCTGCCGCGCTGATACTCAGGCAACCTTGTTTGGGTAGAATCTTGTGTCCCCTGCGAGGGGGGATGGGGATGGGCACACTGTGAGCCAGTATTTCCAGGCTTTTGTTCTCTGGCGGCTTTCCCTGGCAGTTTGCTGTGCCTCTTCTGAGAGTCAGAGCAGCAGTAGCCGAATCCAAGCCTCTGTCTCAGAACAGAGGGATCGCAGACGGTTCTCCACTGATGTTCTGGCCACTTTAACTCTGTTACTGTTGGTGCTGCTCAACCCTGCTGTGTCCCGGGATGTGCGCCCCACACCCAGCATCCCAGCCCTCACTTCCAGGGCCAGCACATCTCTGTCCTTTGTGTTTCTAACGCCGCCAGCTGCCCCGCGTGCTCCCGGATCTCCCAGTCTCAGTCTGGTTCCAGTGAGCGCACCGGATTCCGTTTCAGTCTGGTGGCGCGCGCTCCTGGCACACGGTCTCAGTCTGTTCTCTTGCGGGTGCCGTCCTCGAGTCCGCCCGCTCCCCCCACGCAGGTGGCTACCGCTTCCTGGCGCCCGAACGCGGCAGCTCCCTCCCCCTTCCGTTTATCTTCCGATATCTGTGCGCGGTTTCAGGGCTCCCCGCTTCATACCTCAGTACTCAGCGGTGGAGATGTTCATTTGTAGAGATCCAGATGTATCTTCCTGCGTCTCAGGCTGATTCCGTGGGTGTTCAGGCTGGTCTGGTACCTATCCAGCTCAACTCGGGACCAGGTGAAAAAGGGAACCCCTACTCCTCCACCATCTTAACTCCTCTCCCAATAAATAAAATCTTAAAAATGAAAGAAAGAAGGAAAAGAAAGAAGGAAAAGAAAGACGGGAAAGAAAGAAAGAAAGAAAGAAAGAAAGAAAGAAAGAAAGAAAGAAAGAAAGAAAGAAAGAAAGAAAGAAAGAAAAAGGAAGGAAGGAAGGAAGGAAGGAAGGAAGGAAGAAAGAAAGAAAGAAAGAAAGAAAGAAAGAAAGAAAGAAAGATGGATCTCAGAGCCAAATGGTCCCAAGGTCCAAATCCTGCCTTCCCAACTTACTAGGTGTATTAGCTTAGAACATTACTAACCCTTTCTGAGTGTCAGAATTCTCTTCCATAAGATGAGATCAAGAAACATAACTTCTGGGGTTTTAAAAGATTATATAAAAATGATGTATGAGAAACCAACAAGCGTCCTCTCTGATGCTTACTTGGTAGTCTGTAGGGCCATAATTATGTGCAAGCAAAGCCTGTAGCACAGTGAATGAATTTGGGAAGGTTAACAGTTAGAAAATAACATCTACAAAATTAGTTACCAAACTGAAAAGCTACTGAGTTTTGGCAGTGGATTTATTTGAATCTAGTATCACTGCAGGAGAGCAGTTATTTTATCCTACACGCCCTATGAGTTATTGTTCCACTTATGTTCTATTTAATATTCATAGATACCATTGTGGAATAATCATGATGGTAGGTTCCGTCTTATAGATGAACTAAATGTAGTTTATAGAAATTGAGTAATTTTCCTAAGGATCACTCCAGTGATAAGGAAAAAAGGGGGGGGCAGAAATTAACCCTCATCTCTATTATTTCTCCTTTACTGTTATCCTTCCCACCAGGGCTTATAATCAAAGAATTTTTTTTAAGTTTATTTTATCAAACAAAAGTGGGATCAATAGAATGTAAAAAAGCTTTACTTTCAATTTTCCTTCAGACCGTAATACCTGAATTTGGTGATTTTCAAAGTTCCCACCTCCTATATCTTCCTGTATAGGCCACTCCCTGGTCCCAACATACTAAAATCAAATCTAAAAACAGAGAACCAGAAAAATAATTTGAAATATACTTTTGCTACTTGACTATTTGTTGTTGCTGCATTTCACTGAAGGGGAGACCAGGACACCTCCATTTGGAGGTACATAATATCCTGAGAGGCTCTAGGATTCTGAAGGTTGCAGAAACAATATTGGGAATGAAGGAAATCAATAAAGAGTCAGATTGAGTTATTACAAACTAAAACCAATAAACGGCCCCTGGACTCTAGGCCTACATGACAAAACAATTCAATAATTCACTGTAAAAATAAAAATATACGTCATTGCGGGAGCTCTTGTAATGTCCTCAGATTAGAGAGGTTAACAGCATATGTACCATTGTTAAATGTTTAACTCTGTGGAGATACTGATTTATTTGATGCTCCTGTCAAGTAAAATTTTATCATTATAACCTTGATATATTCACTAAATTGATAGTGCTTAACAAATGTGTTTTTTCAGAGACTGCTCTCTAATTTACAGAAGATTTCAAGTTTAAGGGCACATTTTTAGGGGCAGCTTTATCTTAATGACCCTTTGGTTACCCTTTGAGAATATCTTATTATTTTTATGTTCCGGTTCTCTGTGACTGTGAAAAATGAATTCTGTTACTGGAACTTATTTTTGTTATTTTTCCTGCTGACATTTAGGAGACAATTTTAGGAGCCATTTCTGTTCATCCTCTGAATCACAACATAAAAATCCATATAGAATGGTATTGTGAGTGAGGCTAAGTCTGCTTTCTAATTGTAGATTGTTCCATTAGAATTAACTCCTCTGGTCACCAAGAAAAATCATTGATTCATACACTATTGCTTTTATGCAGAGAATGGACTAGAAACTTGAACCCAAGGAAAGGTTTGCAAAGTTAGAGTTTTGGTTCTAAGTTTCTGTTATTTAAGTAATACTTCCCAGTATTTAGTGTTTAAACATATTGTTAAAAATGTGCTGTCTACCTCCCTACATTAACTTCTCTTCCTCTGAAGAAGAAAATTCCATTAACTTATATTATGCAATATTGTGCAAATTATGTGCAATATTTTGCAAATTATGCAAAATTGTGCAAATAGTTCAATTCCCCCTCAAAGAAAATATTAATTATGCATTTGATTCAGATAGCAAATCATTATTTTTAAATAAATATTTTAGAACACTTTTAGATTTTAAAAAAATTGTGGAGATTGCGCAGACTTCCTATACACCCCACACCCAGTTTACCCTACCGATAAAACCTTACAGTAGTAGTATGGTACATTTGTTATAATTAATGAACCAATATCGATACACTATTATTAACAAAAATCCGTACTTTATATTTCCTTAGTTTTTACCTAATAAACTTTATTTTTTCCTCAAACTCATCTAGGTTATCACATTACATTTAGTATAATAATAATAATTATTATTAATAATAATGGCTAAACTCCTAGTTCTCAAACCATGAAATAAGAAGCCCCAAGATACTACAGTGAACTCTCAGAAATGCCCTGGATATTTTAAGTTTTGAGGATATTATTGATTCTTGACAACTATCATACAACATGGGAACTACCAGCTAAAATAATTTTATTAGATCATGCTACATAAGTTTTGAAGTTATATCTTTGCACAACTGGGTTTCTTACAGTTTCAGATATAAAGGCAAATACAATCATCAACATAAAATAGGAAATTAGTTGTCTTTTCTAATCTGCTTCTGAGGTTCAAAAATATGTGACTTGCCCAGCACACATACACATTCCACAAGTACAAAATTGTGGTTATTTTAGAATAAAATAAATGTTTTTCTTCAATTACTATGTGTTCTTGTTCTATATGGCTACTAAGTTGTTGGATAGAAGTATTTAGTTTGGATGTAACTGCTTTAGAGAATGAAATTCTTAGGTATTTCTTTAGGTCTTTGGATAATAGGAAATAATTATTGAGATTCTAAGGGTACCAGCAACCAAAAAAGGTTGAGAACCTCTTGGGTAAAACAAAGTGACAGGGATTTAAGACAAAGGATCAAACATAGAGTCACACACACAAAATTAAAATGGAGACTTTAAAATAGAGTCTGTTAATTATAATTTTTAACAATGAAAAATAGAATGAGGACAGTGCTTTACAAAAGCAATTATTCTCAGTATTTATGGGAAAATAAACTAACAGGGATTGGAAAGATGATGATAGAAGATCATTAAGGGTCTTTAACTCTAAGTTTCTTTGATATTAAAGCTACAAATTAATGTTTTGTGACCTGCTACAGTTTTTGTTCCATTTGATGACTGGGGTAGAGAACCTCTTCACTTCAAAACATAAAGTTATATAGATCAAATCCAGGCCCATAGTATCACTGGGCTGCAGTCCATATAGTTTATGTATTTATTTGCATTCTTTTAGACCTAACTTTTATTGTAGAAGCAGTCAGAAGTGTTCGTTATTTAGAAATAGGTTTAGTGGTTATTGTCTTTTATTTGAAGCATTACTTTTATAATTGCAAACATTAGTAAGCTGACAGGTCTAATTACATCTCCAATTATATGTCTAAGATGTTATTTAGGTTTTGAATGCTTACTATAGTGGTTATTTTTAAATGAATATTCCCTTAGATGGCTTCCACAGAAATCACCATGGAAAAATTCAAACATGGTTTGAAAACGCACAATATAGTCTCAGTTCTGCCTCAACATATGTGATTCAAACTCCTTACTATGGTAAAATATACACGCATTTTTGTGTGTAATTCAGCGGCGTTAAGTGCATTCTCATTGTTAGATAACCTCTTCACTAGCTATCTTCAGAACTTTATCATTATCCCATATTGAAGCTATGTATCCATTAAAAATAATTACCCACTCTCTTTTCCTGCAAGTCCCTGGCAGCCACCATTCTACTTTCTGTCACTATTAATATGAGTACTCAAGGTACCTCATGTAGGTAGAATCATGCAATATTTGTTGTTTTGTGTATCTGGCTTACTCCCACTTAGGATGTTTTCCAGCTTCATTCAGGCAGTAGCATGTATCAAAATTTCATTCCTTTTTAAGACTAAATAATATTCCATTGTATGTATATATCACATTTTGTTTATCCATTCATCTGCCGATGGACATTTGGGTTGTTTCCATCTTTTGGCCCTTGTGAATAATGCTGCTAAGAATATTGGTGTACAAATATATTCATATTGTTTAATACTGCTTTTTAGAATGGATAGGAGAACATTAATTCATGGAAATGCTTACTAAATGTGACATTTTGGTCATTGTTTCAAAAATTGCTAGTTAGGGGCACCTGGGTGGCTCAGTCAGTTAAGGGACCGACTCTTGATTTTGGCTCAGGTAATGATCCAGAGTCCTGGGATTGAGCCCCGTGTTGGGGGCTCCCTGCTCAGTGGGGAGTCTGCTTCTCCCTCTCCCTCTGCCCCTCCCTCTGTTCTCTCTCTCTCAGATAAATGCAAATCTTTTTAAAAAATTGCTAGTTAAAAACAGGGCCTTGGCAAATCAGTCTTTTCTTGGAACATTTCTGACTTCTAAGAATGGATCCCACAATTACAGGTTGTTATACTATCATGAACCTCTACTGGATAAGACTTATTCTGGTTATTCTTGAATATTTATTTGTGCAATTATTTAATACAGTTTTCTCATTTCCTCACTATACTGTAATCCCTGTGAAGACAGACCTGACTTTGCTCATTGTATTTTTATATGTCAAATATCGTAGGAAGATACCAATCTTTATATAAGCTCCAAAGTACACATATACCAGCAACAATACAGATCATAAGGAAGACATTTCAGCAGGATAGCCTTACACAGTCTTTTTCCAATTTCCAATTGCACTTGATACAAAATTATAGCTATTCTCATCATCGTAACTCAGAGAATGAAACAGAACCTGTCAGCAAAGAGGGGCTAACTTGCTAGTTTTAACAACCTTTACTTTGTCCTTCGATGCTGGTATTTGGAACTTAAACATCTTAGTGAATGACATCAATGAGAAAGGATAGTTATCAGATTATCAACTAATTATGTCTGCTGCATCACATATGATTCTTTTAAAGAAAGGACCATAAATTACTTGTACAATAAAAATATAAAAACATTTTAAAGATGCAGAATAAAGTAAACAAATTTTCATTTGTATAATAATTGTACTTTTAACTTATTTTATCTTTAGTTGGCTTCAATATCATTATAAGAAATATCAATGATTATTGTGCCATATTGTGCAAGTATAGAAGGGCTAGTAGCTGACAATAGATATAATGACATGACCTAAATATTTCCCCTGAATACTTGCTCTGTGAAGGTATTAAGAGTAATAGTATTTTTGCGGTCTTCATTCGTATTGAAAACTGCACGTTGTGCAAAGTTTTAGAATAGAATTTGAGAGCAAATCTTTAGACTATAATTAAATGAGGTTTTATTTAAAAGAAAACTGAAACCAAAACAAAGTCATCTTCAGGCATATTGTTTAAAAAAGGTACATCCATATGTCTAGATTAAGAAAATAAATGAGTCTTAGAATTGATTTTCAGTATGATTGATGGTATCATGTGTTAATATGTTAACTACCTATTTGTGTGTGATGTGTGCATTTAATACACACACACACACACTAGTTTTGCCACTCTCATTCCTTTGTCCACCAATTTAAATTATTTCAAGCAGCATGTACCACTGGAGCAAGTAAGACCATTCTTGTTTCCCTGAGCATCACATAAGTATTTGCACATCACCCTTCTGTAACCTGGAAGGGCAGACATTCCTATGGCTGAATATTATATATTATTGATGGCTTTAAAGAGTCCCAACTTCTCAAGTGCCTGAGTCTTCCAAATTGCCTAATCCAAATTAAGTGAAGGACTTTAAAAGTCAACCCTTCAGTTGAAAAACCCCAGGGGGAGAAATTAAAGCCCATGTTTTAAGGCTTATTAGTATTAAATCAATATTTGTCAAAGACCTAATTAGTCAAAAGGGGCCAAGTGTCTTGGTTGGCAGAGTAGCTGAGATTATTTGACTTCCTAATCTCTTGAGTACCTGAGAAGCCACTCAACAGGACAGGAAGGATCATGTTGTATAATAACAATTCCACTTCACAATGAATAAATAAGGGTCATAGAACTTTGTGAATCAAATTGTACTTCAATAGCATCCAAAACAAAGCCACAGTAAATACACGTAGAAGACTTCACTGTTTACCTAACATACAGATAATTATAAAGTGAGTGTATGACATAGGGAAGAAAAAAAAAAGACTAGAGACATATATACATTTGTTTTCCATCATATCTATAATTTGACTAAAATTCTGCTTTGATTTTTGTTTTGATATAACTTTATTCCCATATTTTTTTCATTTTCAGTATGATTCATGACTATTTCTGGACAAACATGTATGTTATTAAATGAATTGTTTTGTTTTGTTTTGCTGTGTGAGATTACCTTGAAGCAAAATGGTCTGGGTAACCTGAAAGCGGGGTGTCCACAATGGAATTTAGAAGGGAAGTGTCAATTATCAGATTTTTGTTTCAAGGACGAATTTTCATTTACATATAATAAAATGCACAGATATCAAATGTACAGTTCAATAAATTGACAATTGTGTATATCAGTGTTTTCAGCACCTCAGTATATATATTTTTTCTCCTCCAGAATATCCCCTTTTGAGCTTTTGTATTCAATCCTCCCGCAATTTGCAGAGGCAACCACTTTATGAATTCTATAGTTAAAAATTAGTTTGCCTGTTCTTTGACCTTATATAAATTGAACCAGACAATATGTACTCACTGTGTTCAAATTCTTTCACTCAGAATAATATGTATGGGGTTCATCATATTGTCATGTGGTTCTCTGTTGACTCCCTTTTATTAATGGTAGTAGTCCATGATTTGAATATACCACAATGCGTTTATGAGATCCCCTGTTGATCAATAATTGATAGGTTTGTGGTTTAAATATCCTGTCTGATAAATTTTTGTGTATTCTACTTTCATGATGATGTTAACTTAATTTTGCTTCAAGTAATGTAATAATGCTAATATTTATGTCTGTAATTCATCTCAGATTAATTTTTAGAAATGGAGTTGGAGTATGGAATTCATTTTATCTACTGAGATATACAATTTTTCCAACACCACTTATGCAAAAAGAGATACCTTTCCCCACATTGCCAAATTATTAATTGACCAATAATCAAATTAAATATCACAGTAATTGTGATTATTATAGCCTTGATTATTGTAGCCCTAGTGTAATTCTTATAGTTCAGGTTTTTTAAGTATTCCAATTTTGTTCATTACCAGGATTATTAGCCTATAAGAGATACTTTGCATTTCTATATAATTTTTAGAAATACTAAATTTTAAAAAGCCTATTAGAATTTTCATTGGAGTTATATCGAATCTTAAAAACAATTTTGGTAGGATTGAATCTTAAAAATATTGGGTTTTCCAAGTCACCAGCATAGTATATCTCCTTATTTATTTATGCCTTCTGTAATTTTTACTTTAAGTGTTCAATACAGAGTACATCTGCACTAGATTTATTCCTGAGTATTTGTTTTTTTGAAATTATATATTTTTTATTTTATAGTCTATAACATAGAAATAAAATTCGCTTCTGTATTTTAATATGTGACTTGCTAAGTTTTTTAATCTAGAGAGTGTTTTGTGCATCTTAAGTTTTATGCATGAATAATCATGCTGTCTATGAATTGTTTACTATTTTATTTTTAATCTTATGTGTCCTTTACTTTTTTGACTGATTATAATGCCTAGAATCTCCAGTGTTGTATTGAATAAAACAACTGTGAATAGATAAGCTTGAATTACATCAAATCTCAGAGGAAAACATTCAATATTTGCCATTAAGTATTAGAGAGGCAAAGGACTTTCATTCATGAATACCTTTAATCAGATTGGCTGATTTTCCCTGTTTCTAATTTCTAGTCTGCTGAAAGATTTTATGTATTGAGTTTTATTTCATCCTCTTCCAGATATATTGAGAATTGCCAAGTGCTTTTGCTCAGTTTTTCTGTTACTGTGGTAATTTACATGATTTATTTTATTTTATTTTTTTAGAGGGAGCGAGCAGGGGAGGGGCAGAGGGAGAAAACGGGGAGAGAGAATCTTAAGCAGCCTCCATGCCCAGCATGGAGCCTAATGAGGGGCTTGATCTCATGACCCTGAGATCATGACCTGAACCAAAATCAAGAGTTGGACACTTAACTGACTGAGCCAACCAGGCTCCCTTACATTGATTGATTTTCTAATGTTAATTAACCTAAAATATCTTTTCCTTTTTTTTTTTTTTTAAGATTTATTTATTTTCTGAGAGAGATAGAGAGTGTGAGCAGGGGAAAGAGCAGAGGGAGAGGAAAAGAATCTCAAGAAGACTTCCCCCTGAACTCAGAGACCAAAGTGGAACTCCGTCTCACAGCCATGAGATCATGAGCTGAGCCAAACCGAGTCCAGTGCTCTACTGACTGAGCCACCAGGTGTCCCAACTTAAAATTTCTAAGATAATGTGCCATGGTGCATTATCTGTCTTATATAATGTTTGATTCATTTTTTTCCCAAAATTTTGCTTATAATTTTTAAATCTATGATCACTCGTATAATTAGTATGATTGAGGAATATTGGCGCATATATATTTTTGAACTATCTTGGTCAGATTCTGATATCAGGGTAATGCCAGCCTGATAAAACTAGTTAAGAAAATTTTCATAAAGTATTTTGATTTTCAATTATGTCATAGAGTGGTAGACTTGGCCATAAAAGTTATCTTTGCCTGAAATTTCCTTTTAGGAAGGATTTTTAAATTACAAATTCATTTACTTTAATAGATTTAGGACTTTTAAAAAATAAGTAGCAACATGTTTAAACTCAAGCATATCAATAATTACATTACATGTAAATGAACTAAACACTCCAATTATAGCATAGAGATATTTGGACTGCATAGGAAAGCAATTCCCAAGTTAAAGTGTCTATAAGAAATGCACTTTATTGGTGGTGCCTGGGTGACTCAGTCAGTTAAGCATCCAACTCTTGATTTCAACTCAGGTCATGATCTCAGGGTCGTGGGATCAAGCCCTGCATCAGGCTCCACACCAAGCATGGAGTCTGCTTGTCCTTCTCCCTCTGCTCCTCCCCTACTTTCTCTCAAATTAATTAATTAAGTAATTAAAATTTTTAATAAAAAGGAAAGAAATGTACCTCATTGGATATGGGGGTAGGGAGTGTCTGTAAGTGGATATGAGGTTTCTTTAATGGTGAAGAAAATGTTCTAGAATTAGACTATCATGATAGTTATACAACTGTAAATATACTAAAATTCATTGAAAGGTGCACTTGAAATGGATAAATTCTATAGTATGTAAATTATCTTAACAAAAGTATTTTAAAAAGTGAAATCCATTTTAAATACAAAGATAGGTTAAAAGTGAAGTGATAAAAAAGGTACACCAAACAAACAACAAAATGGACTGCTAACATTGTCTATGCTTCTATAAAAAAATCTATGAGAAAAGTCATTTTTCCGTTTTTCAAAAATCTAAAAATTTAACGAATGCAGAAATCACTTGTGATAAACTGCTACAGTGAAATAATATGCAAATATAAAGAAAAGACTTTATAGAACATTAATACTTATATTTTAATGCTGTATTTAATAAGAGATGTCAAATTTGCTTATATTATGGGATTCCTTTTTTTTCATTTAAAATAAAATTATTTTGATGTGTATTTTAAAAAGCAAAACTCCTCATTCCCACTTGAACCCTATCATTATCAGTTTGTTTGGTTGGCATTCCTTTCAGCATCAAAATTAGAAAATTGGCATATAAATAAGAGAAACTGGTCAGATTGATGAACTGATAATTGGTATAGACTATAAATTAATATAGTTGAATATTATAGATATTTTATATAACCAAAATATAAACATAAACTTAGCAATAGAAAATAAATACAATCATAATTATTGATACAAAAGCATCAGTAATTATCTCTGGTGAACATACTAATAATGTTTTCAGCATTTTTCATTTTGTAAAATTATGAAATTAAAATTTAAAATGAAAGAGGGATGGCATTAAATAAGTCTTTAAGAAGAAAATTTTAGTTTCCCAAAAAATTATAGTATACCCATATATTTCATATTCCAAAAATATTTATAATGTAAGCTTGTAAATTTATTCAGCAAGAATATACCTTAATGTTTTATGTGAAAGCTACCCATGTTTCATCATCTTTTTTAACAAATATTTATTGAACACCTTATGAGAAATGCTGGTACATACTGAAGTAGAATTGGTATTATTGAGCACTAGGGATAAGTATTTGATTTTGAGACTTTTGAAATCATTATTATTCTAAAAATACATCTTCATGACCTTGTCTAAACAGTCCTGTTTGTCAACCAAGTAATCAACATTCGTTCTCAGCTCCCACTGTCTTTTTCTGGATCTTCATTAATGTGGGAATTATATTCATAACTAGGTATTCGGCCTCTAACATTGATCTTTCTCATTTTCAAAGATTATTTCAGGGATTAAACAATAAGTAAGCAGGGAAGATTATTTGTTAAATAAGAATTAAGTTTCAATAGAATTTAAGATACGAAGGTTAAAAGGGTACAAATTTCATTCCCCAAGCTAAGAACATGAAAAATGTGCAATATCTTATTTTAGAACTCCATTGCTAACATGATCTGCAAGAAACTAGGAAGAAATTTATGAACTAAAATATAAAATCTTGGTAAAATATTACTCTAAAATACTAAAAGATGTTAACATCCCACAGAACAGGAAGAATTGAATTAGTAAGTCTCAAATGCTAGTTAAAATGTAAAATTTTATTCTCAAAATTATGTTGCTGGGTTATTTTGAAAAAGAAAGCAAGGACAATTATGTAGCTGGCATTTATATGGATTAATGTAGGAGCTCCAGGCATACTACTTTAGATTTTTTTAAAAGGGGTGTTAGCTGATGTACATTGCTATCGTAAAATGCAACCCTGAGCTACTGAGTTATCCTTCTTTCTACTGAATGACCTAAAATTGCTAATATGATGATATATATACATCTTACATTTATACCATGCACTGATATTTTGTCTAATTAGTTATTTGGGGTTCAACATTCATTGTCTGCTTATTGCAGTCAATCTTATCTACTTTTTCAAATCAAGACTGAGGCTAACTGAGAGCTAAGAATCTTACATGGGAGATGTGGGGGAAAAATCTTTATTTCATGAATAGGATGTTTTCAATGTCCTTATTTGAATCATATTAGGAGTATGTGTGTGTAAGTGTGATCAAAACAAATGGAGTCATAAAAATCCTTAACTGCTATTTAGTTTCAAATCTTCATTTTAATCATTATTACAATTAATCTAGCATGAATTACATTATTAAAGCTATCTCAATATTTCAAGACTTTATCTTTTAGAGAAGATATACTAAAATTGAAAGGAAGAAAGGTACAGAGATTTGCCCTGCCCCACTCATGCATAGGTTCCTCCACTATTAACATCATTTGCCGGAATGGTATTTTGTACCAAGAATGAACCTACATTGACACTTCACAATCACTCCAGAGTCCATAGTATACATTACGGTTTACTCTTGGCATTGTATGTTCTATGGGTTTGGAAAAAATGTGTAATAACCTGTATCCATCATTATTATATCACGCAGAATATTTTCACTGCCCTAAAAATTATCTGTGCTCTGCCGAGTCATCTCTCTCCTTTTCTACTCCTCATAACCACTGATCTTATTCTCCATAGTTTTACCTCTTCTAGAATGTCATATAGTTGGAATTATACAGTATATGGCCTTTTCAAATGAGATTCTTTCACTTAATAAGGTGCATTTCAGGTTCCTCCATGTCTTTTCCTGATTTGATAGCACATTTCACTGTAGTGTTGAATAGTATCCCATTGTATGGATGTACCGCAGTGTATTTATCCATTCACCTACTGAAGGACATCTTTGTTGCTTCCCACTTTGGGCAATTATGAAAAAGCTACTCTAAACATCCACATGCAGGTTTTGGTGTAGACATAAATATTCATCTCACTTGGATAAATACCAAGGAGCATGACTGTTGGAGTGTGTGGTTTGAATAAGTTTAGTTTTGTAAGAAACCACCAAACTTTCTTCCAAAATGACTGTACCATTTGGCCTTCCAACCAGAATGTAAAACAGTTCCTGCTGCTTCACAGCCTCTCCAGCAATTGATTTTGTCAGTGTTCTAATTTTGGCCAGTTTAATAGATGTATAGTGGTATATCTTACTATTTTTTTTTTAAAAAAAGCCCATTCTAGAGTTTATATTGACAGTTTTTTCTCATTTCCCTTTTCTTCCTGTCATGTTCTCACAATTAATCCAAAATCCATACACACATTCCCAATGACTGATATAGTAAGAGTAACTAGCTAGCTGTGGAATAGCTTCAAGAATATACAGGATTTGTTTCTTGGCAACTCTACTGCCTGAGCTACTTTATCCTTCTAATACTTTGTGTCTTGAACTTTAAAATGGGGATAATGATAGAATCTACCTCATAAAATTACTCTAATCTGAATAAAATACTTAATACATTGAAAGGAAAAAGCAGAGCTTATTAGCTATTATTTGTATCACAACTAATATTTTAAAGCTATATAATAATTTCTCTATATCACATAAAAATAATGTCTTTTATATAACAGGCATACTGGTTAGTTAGTGGATTGGTTGATAATAGTTCTTTGAAATCAAGAATGAGGTTTTATTTCTCTTCTCAGATCCAATGTCCAACAGAGTTTTAGGAGAGCACTGAGTAGGTGAATAGTTGAATGGATAAACGTACATACAGAACTAAAATAGTTACCAGATTTTCAAAGTTGATGTCAAACATAATTAATTTAGTTCATATGAACTGTAAACAATAGTTTTGCCTTTTTAATTTTTAATATTCTGAGTACTTCCTGTGGGGGAAATACTTCTATTGAGTTAAACATACTTTCTGCTATTATAGAGCTGATGCTATCCTAAGAGTCATTACTGAAATTAGATACACAAAGCAGTAGAATTTTCCTTTCTGTGACTGTGTATATTCTGTTACCATATAATAACACTGAATGAAAGAGTCTGAAAATGTCAATATTTATTTTAAATAAGATACATAAACTCAGGGATTAAAAAAATATCTTTAAGTTGTCTTCTACTTAATGCTTAAACCTGTTCATTCACCTTTCAGCAATCCCTAGGGCAAGGATTGTTCTAACTTTCAGGTTCATTTTGTAAAATAATGAAAACTCAGTCCAGGAGAAGAAATATAAGAATTTAAGAAATAAGTAAAATACAACATGATTGAATCCATTGTAAATTATATACAAAGGGATCTCCAAAGTTGTGCTGAAAGTTCTGGAAGAGATTTGAAATCACATCTTTGTTTGAGGGGAGGGCTGAATATTTTTATGTTTAATCAAGTAAATATGGGGCGTGTTCAGCCATGGCCAGATCTTTTGGAACCTGAAAAGGAAAAGGTTATGATCTTTAAAGCATTCCTGTATGTGTTTACCATGTTAGTTTCCTATAAACTTGGAATTTAGTGAAATCATGTACAGTAAATTTTGCTTCCATCATAATTGATTGAGCTTCATTGACCTTACAGTCAGTCCAACATAGAACCACAGCTTAGACGTTATCTAAAAACAAAAATAACCACAAGTTAATCAAGCCATCCAAGAAGATGAAATGTTTTAGGTTTCATTAATAATATCTAAAAACATGTAGATATCTGAAAAAAAACACTGTACACAGGTAATTTTAAAAATATGAAATGGACAGAAACATGAATTTTTAAAAATCCATTCTTATTTTTGTTGTCATTGTTAGTTTATTTTTAGTATAGTTGACACACAGTGTTACATTACAGATGTACAACCTAGCAATTTGACAAATTTACCCATTACGCTGTATTCACCCCATTATGCTATATTCAGCATACCCATCATGCTGTATTCACTGCTATACTTAGTGATTTGACAAATTTACCCATTATGCTATATTTAATGCATTATACCATCTGTTCTGTGACATCACTATTATAGTACCATTGACTGTATTTCTTATACTATGCTTTTTATTTCCATGACTTATTCATTCCATAACTGGAAGCCTGTACCACCCACTTCCTTTACTTAATTTTGCCCCATACTCTACCCCTTTCTCCTCTGACAACTATCAGTTTATTTTCTGTATTTATAGGTCTGATTCTGTGTTTCTTTGTTTACTCATTTTTTAAGATTCCATGTATGAGTGAAATAACTTGGTATTTGTCTTTCTGATTCTGACATTTATCACTTAGCATAATACCCTGTAGGTCCATCCATGTTGTTTCAAATGGTACAATCCCATCCTTTTTATGGCTAAGTAATATTCCACAGTGTGTGTGTGTGTGTGTGTGTGTGTGTGTGTGTGTACCACTTTTTATCCATTTGTATATTGATGGACACTTAAGTTGCTTCCGTATCTTGGCTATTGTAAATAATGCTACAATAAATATAGGGGAACATAAATTTTTTCAAATTACTGTTTTCATTTTATTTGGGCAAATACTCAGTAGTGGAATTACTATATTTCACGGTATTTTTATTTTTAGATTTTTGAGGAAACTCCAGTTTTCTACAGTGACTGAGCCAATTTACATTCCCACCAACAGTGCACAAAGGTTTCTTTTTCTCCACATCCTCACCAACAGGTGTTATTTCTTGTCATTTTGATTTTAACCATTTTTACTGGTGTAAGGTGATTATCATTGTGGTTTGGATTTGCATTTACCTAATGATTAGTGATCCTGAGCACCTTTCCATGTGTCTGTTGGCCATCTGTATGTCTTCTTTGGGAAAATGTCTAATAGGTCTTCTGCCCATTTTTTAATCAGATTGTTTGTTTTGTTAGTGTTGAGCTGTATAGTTCCTTTATATATTTTGGATATTAACCCCTTATTGGATATATCATTTCAGATATATTCTCCCATTCAGTAGGCTGTCTTTTGTTGATGGTTTCTTTTGTTGTGCAGGGGCTTTTTATTTTGATGTAGTGTCAATATTTTATCTTTGCTTTGGTTTCCCTTGACAGAGGAGACATATCTAGAAGAATGGTGCTATGGCCAGTGTCAGAGAAATTACTGCTTGTGCTCTCCTCTAGGATTTTTATGGTTTCAGGTCTCACATTTTAGATCTTTAATTGATTTTGAGTTTATTGTTGCATATGGTGTTAGAAACTGCTCCAGTTTCATTCTTTTACATGCAGCTGTCCAGTTTTCCCAATACCATTTGAAGAGACTGTCTTTTCCTCATTGTATATTCTTGCCTCCTTTGTTATAGATTAATTGGCCATATAACTGTGGGTTTATTTCTGGAGTCTCTGTTCTATCAACCTAGGTGTCTATTTTTATGTCAGTACCATACTATTTCGATTTTATAGCCTTGTAGTATATCTTGAAGTCTTGTATCATGATACCTCCAGCTTTGCTCTTCTTTCTTAGCTTGTTTTGGCTTGTGTGGTTCCATACAAATTTTAGTATTCTTCATTCTTGTTTGGGGAAAAATGCTGTTGCCATGTTGATAAGGAATGCATTGAGTTTGTAGATTGCTTTGGGTTGTATGAACATTTAAATGATATTTGTTTCCCAATACGTGAGCATGGAATATCTTTCCATTTGTTTGTGTCATCTTCAATTCCTTTCATCAGTGTTTTATAGTTTTTGAAGTATAGGTCTTACACCTCTTTGGTTAAGTTTATTCCTAGGTATTTTGTTCTTTTTGATGCAATCATAAATGGTGTTTTTAAAATTTCTTTCTTCTACTGCAGTACTAATGTTTAGAAACCCTACTGATTTCTGGGTATTAATTTTGTATCCTGCCACTTTACTGAATTTGTTATTTTTAGTAGTTTTTTCAGTGGGATCTTTAGGATTTTCAATATATAGTATCATGTCATCTGCAAATAGTGACTGTTTAAATTCTTTACCAATATGGATGCCTCATTTATTTTTCTTATCTGATTTCTGTTGCTAGGACTTCCAGTACTATGTTGAATAAAAGTGACAAGAATGGACATCCTTGTCTTGCTCCTGACCTTAGAGGGAAAGCTCTCAGTTTTTCACCATTGAGTGTGATGTTAGCTGTGGGTTTTTATATATGGCCTTTATTATGTTGAGGTATGTTCCCTCTAGACCTTTGTTGAGAGTTTTTATCATGAATGGATGTTGTACTTTGTTAAATGCTTTTTCTATATCTATTGACAGGATTATATGATTTCTATTCTTCATTTTGTTGATGTGGTGTGTGACATTGATTGGTGAATACTGAACCATCCATCCCTGGATAAATCCCACCTGATGGTGCTGACTTTCTAATTTATTGTTGTATACAGTTTACTAGCATTTTGTTGAGAATTTTTGCATTGATGTTCATCATGGATATTGTTTTATAGTTTTTTTTTTTTGTTTTGTTTTTGTTTTTTTTGGTTTTGGGTTTTGTTTTTGTGTGAGTGTGTTTGGTTTTTTGGTGTCTTTACTTTTGACATTAGGATAATGCTGCCCTCATAGAATGTATTTGGAAGCTTTCCATCCTCTTCTATTTTTTGGAATAGTTTGAGTAGAATAGGTATTAACTATTCTTTAAATGTCTGATAGAATTCAGTTTTGAGTACGTCTGGTCCTGGACTTTAATGTTTTGGTAGTTTTTTGATTACCAATTCAATTTTGTTACTTGTAATTGTTCTGTTTAGATTTTCTAATTCGTCGTGGTTCAGTGTTGGAAGATTGTATGTTTCTAGGAATTTTTCCATTTACTCTAGGTTGCCCAGTTTGTAGGAATATAGTTTTTCATAATATTCTTTTATAATCCTCCGTATTTCTGTGATGTCAGTTGTTTCTCTCTCATTCCTGATTTTATTTATCCAGGTCCTTTCTCTTTTTTTATTGATGAGTCTCGCTATGGGATTGCCTATTTTGATTATGATTTCAAAACCAAACTTCTGGTTTTATTGATTTCCTCTTTTTTTTCTAGCCTTTATATCATTTACAATCTTCATGATTTCCTTTGTTCTACTCATCTTGGGCTTTGGGGGGTTTTTTTGGTTGTTTTTTTCCCCCCTACTTTCTTTAGGTGGAAGGTTAGATTGCTTATTTGAACTATTCCTTTTCCTTAAGGTAGGTCTGTATCTCTATTCACTTCCCTCTTAGAACTGCTTTTGCTGTGTCTCAAAGATTTTGCACCATTTTTTTTTCATTTTCATTTGTTTGCATGTATTTTTTAAATTTATTTCTTGATTGCTTTGTTGAGCCATGGGTTGTGCAGTATCATGTTGTTTAGTCATGTTTGTATTTTTTCCTTTTGTGATTTCTAGTTTCATACTGTTGTGAGCAGAAAATAATGCATGATATGATTTCAATCTTCTTAAGTTTATTGAGTCTAGTTTTATGGCCTAATATGTGATCTATTCTGGAGAATGTTCCATGTTCACTAAAAAAGAATGTGTATTCTGGTTTTATTTTTTGAATGGAATGTTCTTCATATATTTGTTATGTCCATCAAATCCAATGTGCCATCAAACACATTGTTTCCTCATTGATTTTCTGTCTGGATGACCTATCCATTGATGTATGTATTAAAGTCCCCTCTTATTGTTTTACCATTAATTTTTCATTGTGTCCATTAATATTTCCTTTATGTATTTAGGTGTTCTAGTGTAGGGTGCATAGATATTTATAATGGTTATCCTTTTTTTGGATTGATATCTTTATCATTTTATAATGCCCTTGTCTCTTGTTACAGTCTTAGTTTTAGACTCTATTTTGTCTGATATAAGTATTGCTACTCCAGCTTGTTTTTTTCCCACTTTCATCTTGCATGGAAATATTTTTCCGTCCCTTCATTTTCACTCCATATGTGTCTTTGGTTTGAGTTGAGTCTCTTGTAGGCAGCATACACATGGGTCTTGTTTTATAATCCATTCCACCATGCTGTGTCTTTTCATTGGAATATTTAGTCAATTTGTATTCAAAGTAATTATTGGTAGGTATGTAATTATTGCCATTTTAAAATGTGTTTTGTCATTGGCTTTATAGTACTTCTTCGCTCTTTTCTTCTTTTCTTGCTCTTTTTGGTTGATGAGCTTCTATAGCATTAGGTTTGGCATTCCTTCCCTTTACTTTTTGTGTATGTAACATAGGTTTGGGATTTGTGGTTACCATGAAGTTTGTTTATAACATCCTATATAAATAGCAGTCTATATTACTTTGATGCTCATTGCAGTTCAAACAGATTCTAGAAGAAAAAAAAGAAAGAAAATGAAAAAGAAGAAAGCTCGTTTTGTTTTTCACCTTCTCTTAAAACTTTTCACTCCCTTTTCTATGTTTTGTGTACATGTTGCCATATTTTACATCTTCTTATTCATAATATGGACTATGTCTAATTATGGACATTTATTTTCCACTAAAAGAAGGTACTTCAACATTTCTTAGAAGGCTGGTTTAGTGGCGATAAACTCATTTATTTTTACTTGGGAAACCCTTTATCTCACCTTCAAATCTGAATGATAACCTTGCTGGGTAAAGTACTCCTAGTTGTAGGGTTTTTTTTCTTTCAACACTTTGAATATATCATGCCACTCCCTTCTGACTTGCAAAGTCTCCACTAAAAAATTAGCTGATAGGCTTATAGGTTTACCCTATAAGGTAATTTGTAGGTAAATATTTGTTTCTCTCTTCCTGCTTTTAAGATTCTCTTTATCTTTAAACATTGACATTTATTTTTTACATGCCATGGTGTGGCCCTCCTAGGGTTCATCTTGTTTGGAATTCTCTCTGATTCTTGGACTTGGATGTCTATTTCCTTCCCTACATTATGGAAGTTTTCAGTTATCTCTTCAAATAAATTTTCTACACCTTTCTCTATTTTCTTCTACTTTTGAGAACCTATAATGTGAATGGTTGTTCACTTGTTGCCCAAGATATCTCCTAATCTATTCTCACTTAAAATATATATATTATATATATATATTCCAGAGCACTGATACATTCTTCTGCAACCTCTAATCTACTGTTGATTCCCTCGTGTGTGTGTGTGTGTGTGTGTGTGTGTGTGTTATTTGTTATTGTATTCTTCAGGTCTGATAGGTTCTTTCAATATTTTCAATCCCCTTTTTCAAAGTTTCACTGAGATCCTTCACTCTTTTCTCCAGCCCAGTGAATATCTTTACAATCACTACTTTAAATTATTTATCAGGCATATTGCTTATCTCTGTTTCTTTTTCTGAGGATTTTTCTTGTTCTTTCTTTTGGAGCATATTCCTCTATCCCACCATTTGGCTGACTTTTTTTAAACAAAATGGTTATTCATAAGTTTGAAAAAGTGGTCTTGTTCATTGTGTACTCTATAGAGGCTGTGTGTGCTTGGTGACTTTTGCTGGGTGGCTGGAACTGTGCCTGTATATGTTAGTTGCTCTTTCTTTTTTTTTATTTTAATTTTTTTTATTATATTATGTTAGTCACCATACAGTACATCCCTGGTTTCTGATGTAAAGTTCGATGATTCATTAGTTGCATATAACACCCAGTGCACCATGCAATACATGCCCTCCTTACTACCCATTACCAGTCTATCCCATTCCCCCACCCCCCTTCCCTCTGAAGCCCTCAGTTTGTTTCTCAGAGTCCATAGTCTTTCATGTTTCATTCCCCCTTCTGATTACCCCCCTTTTCTTTATCCCTTTCTTCCCCACCAATCTACCTAGTTCTTATGTTCCATAGATGAGAAAAATCATATGATAGTTGTCTTTCTCTGCTTGACTTATTTCACTTAGCATTATCTCCTCCAGTGCTGTCCATTTGCAGCAAATGTTGAGAACTCGTTCTTTCCGATAGCTGAGTAATATTTCATTGTATATATGGACCACAACTTTTTAATCCAGTCATCTGTTGAAGGACATCTCAGTTCCTTCCATGATTTAGCTATTGTGGACAGTGCTGCTATGTACATTGGGGTGCATATGGCCCTTCTCTTCATTACGTCTGTATCTTTGGGGTAAATACTCAGTAGTGCAATGGCTGGGTCATAGGGTAGCTCCATTTTTAACTTTTAAGGGACCTCCACACTGTTTTCCAGAGTGGCTGTACCAACTTGCATTCCACACCACCACAATGTAGGAGGATCCCCTTTCCTCTCCTCTCCGGCAATTGTTGGTTTTACTTGCTTGTACAATTTTGTCATTCTAACTGGCATAAGGTGGTATCTTAGTGTGGTTTTGATTTGCATTTCCCTGATGGCTAATGATTTTGAACATTTTTTCATGTGTCTGTTAGCCATTTATATGTCATCATTGGAAAAGTGTCTGTTCATATCTTCTGCACATTTTATTTGTTTGTTGTCTTCGTGTATTGAGTTTGAGAAGTTCTTTGTAGATCTTGAGATACCAGTCTTTTATCTGAGCATCATTCAAATATATTCTCCCTCACGTGGGCTGCCTCTTAGTTTTTGACTGTTTCCTTGGCTGTGCAGAGAGCTTTTTGATCTTTATGAAATCACAAGTTCATTTTGTATCTTTTTTTCTCTGCCTTTGGAGATATGTGTCATGAAAAAGGTACTTTGGCTGATAATCGTAGAGAGTTGCTGCCTATGTTCTCCTCTAGGATTTTGATAGTTCCTGTCTCACATGGATCTTTCATCCATTTGGAGTTTATCTTTGTGTAGGTGTGAAGAGTGGTCAAGTTTCATTCTTTTGCATGTAGCTGTCCAGTTTTCCCAGCACCATTTATTGAAGAGACTGTCTTTTTTTCCACTGGATGTTTTTCCTGCTTTGTCAAAGATTAGGGTGCCCAAAGTACTTGAGGGTCCATTTCACGTGTTCTCTATTCTGTTCCATTGGTCAATGTGTCTGTTTTTGTGATACCATGCTGTCTTTGTGATCACAGCTTTGTAGTATAGCTGAAATCTGGCATTGGAGACCTAGCTTTGTTTTCCTTTTCAACAGTTCCTGGTGATTCGGGGCCTTTTTCTGGTGCCTATAATTTAAGGACTATTTGTTCCAGCTTCTTTGAAAAATGTCCTCGGTATTTTGATTGGGATAGCATTGAAAGTGTAGATTGCTCTGTAGCATGGACATTTTAACTTATGTTAATTCTTTAATCCATGAGCATGGAATATTTTTCATATTTTTGTGTCTTCCTCAATGTCTTTCAAGAGTGATTTATGGTTTCACAAATATACGTCCTTTCTACGTCTCTGGTTAATTCCAGGTGTATATATGGTTTTGGTGCTATTGTAAATGGGATGGATTCCCTAATTTCTCTTTTTCTTCAGTCATTAGGTAATATAGAAATGCAACTGATTTCTGAGCATTGATTTGTATCCTGCCGTACTGAATTTATCATAACTAGTAGTTTGGGAGTGGATTCTTTGGGTTTTCCATATAGAGTATCATGTCATCTGCAAAGAGAGACAGTTGACTTCTTCTTTGCAGATTTGGATACTGCTGATCCTTTTTGTTGTCTGATTGCTGTTGCAAGGACTTCTAGTACTGGTGAATAATAATGGCAAGAGTGGGCATCCTTGTCATGTTCCTGATCTTAAGGGAAAGGCTTCAGCTTTTTCCCCATTGAAAATAATCCTTTGCTGTAGGCTCTTCACAGATGGTTTTTATGAGTTGAGGAATGCCTGTCCTACACTCTGGGGTTTTTAATCAGGAAAAGGATGCTGTATTTTGTCAAATGCTTTTCTGCATCTATTGAGAGATCATATGATTTTGGCTTTTCTTCTGGATAAAAGTTATGACACTGATAGATTTGCGAATGTTGAACCACGCGCTTACATCAGGGATGAATCCCACTTGGTCATGATGGATAATCCTTTTAATGCTGTTGGATTCTATTAGCCAGGATCTTGTTGAGGATTTGGGCGTCCATATTATTAGGGAAATTGGTCTGTAATTCTCCTTTTTGATGGGGTCTTTGCCTAGTTTGAGGATCAGGTAATATTGGCCTCATAGAATGAGTTACAATTAGCTTTATTCTGTTTCTATTTTTGAAATAACTTTAGGAGAATAGGTATTACAATGTTTGAATGTTTGGTAGAATTCCCAGGAAGCCGTCTGGGTCTGGAGTTTTGTTATTTGGAAGGTTGTTTATCACTGTTTCAAATCTCTTCATAATTAATTGGCCTGCTTAAAAAATAAATTTCTTCCTGTTTCAGTCTTGGTTTATGGGTTTCAGGTAGGCCTCCATCTCTTCAGATTCATAATTTATTGGCATAAAGCTGTTGAGTAAAGTTCTAATAATCTTCATTTGTTGGTGTTGCTGGTGAACTCTCCTTTTTCATTCATAATTTTGATAATTGGGTCCTTTCTCCATTTCTTTTGGTCATCTTGCCGATGAATTATAATCGTTTTTATTGATTCTCTCAAAGAACCAGCTTCTAGTCCTGTTCACCTGCTCTACTGTACTCTAGTTTCTAATTCATTGATTCTTTATCAATGGTCAAAACTGCTTCCTCGTGCGTGGATTAGGCCTGTCCCTCATTGCTGTTCCAGCTATGGTAAGAATAAAAACTACCATTTTCGATTGTTTGTTGCGCAATTGAGACTTGGATGGCTATGTATTTCCCCCTTAGAGTGCCTTTGCAGTATCCGCGGTTTTTGGACTGTTGTGTTTTTTCATTCGTTGGTCTTATAAATTGGCACAGTGAGTTTTTGATTCCTGGTTTTATCAAGTCATTCCTGAGCAGGATGGGTCTTAGTCTCTCCAAGTGGTGGGTTCATTCAATTTTTCTTGTGGTTGGAGTTGTTAGACGATTGTGGTCTGAGAATATGGGAATAATTTTTAAGGCATTGAAAATATTGGTCACAGTGTATGAGAATAATTTCAGTCTTTTGGTATCAGTAGAGACCTGTTTGTGACCCAGAACATGGTCTATTCTTGAGAGATATTCCATAGGCTTATTAGAATAGGATAATTAATAATCTTTAACGGGTCTGGGGTGTAGTGTTATATATATATATATATATATATATATATATATATATATATATATATATATATATATATATATGAGTCCAACTCGTCTGGGGTGTAGTGTTATATATATATATATATATATATATATATATGAGGTCCAACTAGATCTCATACTAAA